>NW_010509898.1:0-845 GCF_000687285.1 Phaethon lepturus
GTTATCCATGAATGTGAAACGTGCTGCAATCGAGCAAGCCAAGTGGTTAAAGCCTCTCGGGTATGGAGGATGATGGCTGAAATATAAATATGGGGAGGCCTGGCAGGCTGACTACATTACACTCCCACAAACCCAGCAAGGCAAGCGCTATGTGTTCACAATGGTGGAAGCAACCACCAGATGGCTGGAAACATATCCCGTGCCTCATGCCACTGCCCGGAACATTATCCTGGGCCTTGAAAAGCAAGTCTTATGGCGACATGGCACCCCAGGAAGAATCGAGTCAGACAATGGGCCTCATTTCCGAAACAACCTCATAGACACCTGGACCAAAGAGCACGGCATTGAGTGGGTATATCACATCCCCTATTATGCACCAGCCTCTGGGAAAACTGAATGATACAACGGACTGTTCAAGACTACATTGAGAGCAATGGGTGACGGGACATTCAAACATTGGGATAAACATTTAGCAAAAGCCACCTGGTTAGTCAACACTAGGTGATCTGCGAATCGGGCTGGCCCTGCCCAATCAAAACTTTTATGTACTGTAGAAGGTGATAAAGTCCCTGTGGTGCACGTAAAAAATATGCTGGGGAAGACAATCTGGGTTATTCCTGCCTCGGGCAAAGGCAAACCCATCTGTGGGATTGCTTTTGCTCAGGGACCTGGGTGCACTTGGTGGGTGATGCAGGAAGATGGGGAAGTCCAATGTGTACCTCAAGGAGATTTGATTTTGGGGGACAATAGCCAATAAATTAAGTTCTATGATGTTAATTGCTATATAACATTGTATGTCATCACTTCTATGGTGGCTATATGCCATATTAATGGTATTACAGTAA
>NW_010509899.1:0-27037 GCF_000687285.1 Phaethon lepturus
TCCTGCTGGACTCCAAAGCTGCCAAGCCTGATAGAGCCATTTCATTACTCTCATATCCTGCTTCAGACAAAGAAAGTAAGACTTATTTCACTTTCTGTAAGGAAGCCAACAGACCATCTTAATCAAATCAGCTCGTTATTGTAATGAATGAATGCATAAAGGTCTGATTTTTGGCCCAGCTGAAAGAACCTGACAAGTAAACATCACCGTGAATGCTTGGGCTATGCCTCACACGTCAGGGACACAGACATTTGCAACGGCTCTGCTTGTGCTGACACCAAAAGCAGGGTTTTTGGTGAGCACAGCACATATCCAACCCTGAAGCCACTGCTGAGCTGTGAAGACTTAATGGTGCGCAGCTCCAACTGCTCAGGGATCTCTGCAGCATCTCCTCTCTACGGTGCAGACCCACCCTCAGGTCATCACTGTTTTTTATCCTAGGAAAGGCTGTCATTTTTTAAAGTTTACAATTTGAAATACATACTAAAAAATAAAGCATAAAAATACAAAATACAGAACAGAGGTACCTATAACTAACCCGATATATCAAGATTTCTGTGTACATAAATATAACCCATTACCCTCTAGTTCTGTCCTCTCATATTCTTCATGGCCAGTTATTTACCTCCACAGTTAATGCTGAACAGATCTTTCCCTTCAGGAAAACTGGAACAGACAGAAAATCAGAAAACATTTGGCAGAAATAACCATAACGAAGATAAGTGTTAACACAACATGCTAAACTCAGTCCGGGACATGGGCTTTCAAACTGCTATTTCCAGCTTGCAGTTGAGAAAGTGCTTCAGACAACACAAAAAGCCGTATCTAACACACTCTGACAGTGCCATATTGGCTGAGACTACCACAAAAAGGAGGCGTACATGAAAAGGCAAGGATGCTTTCACCTTCATTGCTACAAAAACTTCTAAGCTTTCAAAATAATCAGGAAATTAAAAACCAAATTACAGCTAGAAACCTGCTGGCTTGCCTTCCAGCAATTTCAGTTGGAAGATCAATGGGATCTTGACAGTATTGGTATCAGCCACCCTTTGCAGCTGTTCAGATGTTTGTTTAAAGTGAATTAAAGTAAGCCAAGCTTTAAGAGTGAAAGCAGAAATAACAATAGTAGAACAACTCAATCAAGGGAACAAAACCATACTATAGTCCACAGAGAGTCCAGAACAGAAAGGTGTGCACTTGCCATTGATCAGGACAAATAAAACCCCGTGAATAAAGGTTAAATAAAGCAATAAGAAAGGTACCAAAAGCCACTGAAAATGACAAGAAAAAGGACAAGCTGTAAACCTACACAGTCCTTTAAAAGAGGGCTGCCCAAGCTTTGTCTAGCTGATACGTAGATTGACAACACGCAGAGAGCAACTTTGCATGTAACAGAGGGGAATTCAGCCTTCCTCCTTTCTTTTTCTTGAAAAAAGTATTGATTTAGAATTGGTGTTGCGTGACATGAAAAAACAGCAAAAAGGTCTTCCCAATTCAGTGTCTCAAGGACTGGATGCTACTCTTTGCCTGCATCAATTACTTTCACAGTGGTTTACTTGCACAGTTCTCAGCAGGGGCAAAACCCGCCTCCAGGGGCAGGGACCAAGAGATCTGGATAAGGGGTCTGTAAGAGTTCACAGGCACTCTCCCTCTCTTTGTGCAATTAATTCCTCATAAATGGACCTAGGGGACTCTCTCATTTTCCTTCTTCTCACCAACTGTCCATAATAGTAGAGATTAAACCAAATTCAGCCACTACAGTAATTCTTAAGTGTCTTGAAATTAAAAAAAAAAAATTTTTTTTTAAAAAAAAGATTTTCTTTGACTTACTCTTATAAAACATACAAAATATTATTCACTTGGCTTTATTTCATATTCTTTCATGCAATGTAAGGCCATTCTGCTGGTTTTCTAGAAAAAGCTTACAAAATAAACAAAAGCTTTACACATAACCCCCACTCCCAAGACTGAAAACTAATGTTCTCATGTTATATGGGATCCTGAACAACAATATCTCGGATAAGCAAGATAAAGTATCTTTTACAGGGATGCTAAAACCAATGCATGGACAGATGTGCTCCTTCCTCAGCTCAGCCCAAGGAGGAAGCAGGAGCTCGGCCATCAGTGCCAGGAGGGCTGGCGGGGTTGCGCAAGAACTTGGTGTGGTGAAAAAAATGGAGTCAGCAAAGCAGACAATAAAGACATGTGGCCAACCCAGAGCCCAGCGCTAGATTTATTCACTGGTGATTTTTTTGTGCAGACATAGAGCAGGGCAGACATACCTACTGCTTTTACTTTGAGAAATCTGATGAGAACAAGCAGTGTGAAGAGTTGTATAGCCTGCTGCCATGCACCAATTACAATATTAGGATGATTTGATGAAAAATAAAAAATATAGTTGTTCACAGACTCTGAGGGATCTTATTCCTCAGCAGGACATTTGTGAACTGAAGGAAACTTTCAGTGCCTGAGCCAAAGGTGATAGCAGAAGAATGGAGAAAGCTACAGACAAGGAGAACCTAGCTGGTGGAGTCTGCTTGGTGATATACACAGAAAGAAGCCTTTAGGCCAATGCAGATGCCTTATGCTTAGCTTTCAGCTTTTTTTTTTTTTGATTTTTAATATTATTGGGTTTCGTTAGAATAAGCAAAAAAGTATTTATTAGAGTTTTTCCGAGAAAAACACAAAAAACCAAAAACAACAACAAAAAAACCCCAAAACAAACAACAAAAAATCAAACACCTTTCTTGCTTGGCAAGTACCAACTCCTCGAAAGCAAAGACTTTCATGAGAACTGCCTAATGCAATAGGTACCTGTCAGAGTCCAACCAGTGTCCTGTTGGACACTTAAGTCACCTGCTACTTACTTACTATGATGACTCTTCCCTATGTTTTCATAACCTGACAAATTAAATATCTTTGAAGTTGGCAGCACAGGAAACTAACTATCCCCAGCTCCAAGTTCCAGCCCTTTCAGCTGGGGTTCAACTTTTCCTCCCTACCTCTACAAAAGGAGTATGCAGCTTCTTCAAAGCTGATTTCTTCAGAATATAGTCTTTGAATCTCCAAGACAGTCCTGCTTTCTTCTCCCAAAGAAAGAAATATGTGGAGGCTCCAGAAGAGAATATTTTTGCTTTAGCTTTCCACTCCTCAGAATTTTTTCAGGAAGAATATCCCAAGTTTTGCTCCCCTCTTAACAATACCTTTACTTTGCTGCATGGAAGTCATTTTATTACAAAATTACAGATATTTAGGACATATTTTGGTATAAATATGTTAAATGTCGTGAGCTCACCATATTCATAGCAGCTTTAGTCACAGCTGCTAATATTAATTGCTCTGATTTCTGCCTCCATTTCTCTCTCATCTTTTATTTTGTGCTTTCTCCCTGCTGGAGATAAAATTTTGCACTCAAAGTAATGTAACACTTCATCAAGAAAGAACAGTTGAAACCATATGGTGAGGACCTTCAGTTTACCTAGTATCCACTGGCATCAGGATCAAGCTGGACTCCAGGGGCTTTTGCAAATATATTTGCACCTGCAAATTCTGACCTTTTTGCAGTTTCCACACTCTAGATCAGTAAACAGATGCATTAATGAACATCTGAAAATGAAAATTCCTTTGGACATTGCTCAGCTGTGACCACTTGAAAAACTCGTGTTGTCTGGTGCTTTGGTTGTAAGGGATAATTTCTGAGCTGCGTCCTAGCAGGAGAGCGTCACTCCTGCCTCTTTCATTGCCACAAACGCATGAATCTGCTGGGACACAGGAACACCATTGCGAGCGGAAGGAGTCTATCCATCAACAGTGGAGATACATCGTACATAGAAGTGACACGCACACACACAAAAGACCTATAAATCAGATAACAAATTAGCAACAAAACCACGCCATTTCCTTGCTGTCAATATCCGTCATCACAGGAGCTAGGGAGGCATTAGGCAGGCAATGTGTTGCTCTGACTCAGCAAACCTGCAAGTCCCTGACAGCACGGTGATGGGCAGCATGACATTTGATGGTCAACACGTGTAGGTACGATGGTTCTCCTCAAACACATAAATGAATTCAGAGGAGATTGTTCCTGTGCATAGAGTTAATGCCCTGCATACGGGTTTTTTTTTCCTTTTTCAGAAAGGAGACTTGGGGCATTTATAAATGGGTTCATTCTACCTATCTGATGTAACTAATCCCCCAGCATTTTATTACCTATATTTCCAGGTGATAAAATTTACTGGTCTCTGAAGTCAGATAAAGAAACTGATGTGAGTGTATCCATATACGTATGTGAATGTATGTGAGAAAAAGAAAAAAGGCAGCATAGGGTAAGCAAAAAAGGCCAACAGATTTCATACTGGGTTTTTTCCTTCCTTAAAAGCATATAATTTAATATTATTTGTATAATTCATACATGTTTACATAGCAGTGAATTCTATTCTATACAGGAAATTACAAAGAAATAAAAATAATAATCCCTTACTAGAGCTATAATTAACTGATTAACAATAGCTAAGTAGGAAAAGAAAAAAACATACATAGAACAGGAAGGTATCAGCCAGCTGGTAAACTGGTGTCTATTTTATTCTATAACATACTGGACCATGACAAAAGCTGGTCTCCAAATCTACAGATAACTTCATAATTTTCAGTCTATAAAATTCAACAGCAAGAATGACTACTGAAATATTTTATAAATGCAATATTATGAAGGATGTTACTTGCTTGAAATGTTGAAGATGAGTATGTTCTCACTTTATCTCAAGGTTTGAGAGAAATGACATTGCCAAGGACAGGTCAGAAGACTATGTAACTCTAACATTTTAAGAAAAAAATGTGTTAAATATATTAACATACTAAAGTATGGGGCACTATTTTTTCTGAAGTAACATTTACATTTACTTTTTAATTGTGAAGAAGACAAAGACTTTCTTATACATTTATGTACACATACACACATGTATGGGGGAGGGCAGAAAACAACTTTTCTTGATTCTTCACATGAGACAAAATATTGTGACAAAACACTGAAATAATTCCAAAAGTGTGACACAATTTAGACATTTTCTTTAGATGCAAAATCAGAAGATATTTACGTCAGCCTATCCAAATACTAAACTGGAGTTTGTCAAGCAGATCTGGGACAAGGCATCGCATCTAAAAATCTTCTAAAATCATTAAAGTCCAATCATCTCTAACATAATTTCATTTACTAGGGCTGTTCACTGTGGTGTTTAACTGCTTTAGCTTCAGCAATGAAAAACACAATACAATACTTGTGGTTTTCTTCCCTAGACAAGAACAAAGGAGAAAACCAGAAAGTGCCACTGTGGTATTCTATAAACCCAACAATCACACCATCTCAAAAAAGAGACAGGACAACTGGAAAAACACAGAGAAGGTGACAAGAATGAACAAAGCTACTGAACTTTTGAGGAGGACTGAGAAAACTGTTCAGAAATTCAGCTGAATCAGAAACATTTGCAGGGAGGAGTGGGATAGGAGAAAGACCTCTGATGTCATGACTGTCACAAAACACTGATTATTACATGAAATAAACATTCATTAAGTTACAGGCATAAACGACTTTATAAAGTAAACTATGAGTTCATTGCTATGACATGGTGGAAACCAGCATTGTATGGTCAAAGACAGATTTGTAGATTGGCAGAAGAAAGATCCATCAGTTATTCTTAACCACAAGACTATGGATACAACAGATTGATGGGAGTCGGAGAGGGTCATGAAGGGAAGCTTCAATAAATACTCGCCTTCTTCAGAAATCCCTTCCCTACACCCTAGAAGAGGTACCAGCTTCTCTCTCAGGGGAGACACTAGGCTCAGCAGACTTTTAGTGTAATCCAGTACAGCTATTTGTACGGCTTTCAACATTATTAGGTGTGGAATTTTGGCAGTGTATTTTCATCAAACAGTCCTTTTTTTAAAACTTTTTTTACTAGCAGTGTATGCAAAAAAGAAAATCTGACTTTCCCCCATCAGCTCTTTGGGGCTGTTCTGTATGTTCTGTAGCTGTGATTTCCATCTTTGCAACCAGCGATCACTGGTGAGAATGTTCTCTGAAGCCATCTACCGTTCATTTTAAGATCAAAAACACAGAATCCAGAACATTTGAGTTTTACAAATCAGACCTTGTTTTCTGTTAAAAAATTTCCCACAAGACTTTTTCAGCAGATGGTGTAAAAGTTATATATTATTAATGCTATCCAATTCCATTAGAAATCGTGAGTTTGCTATCTAGGACAAAGAGATAATTCATAGTCTCCATCTGTACAGAATGCTCGATTCTGAGAAAGTTTTATGTAAGCAATGAAAACAGGTAAGTCTACTCAACAGTTATTGCAGAATCAGAGTGTTTTATAACAGACATCTATTTTTGAACCCATTAGAAGTCGTTCCTTCTTTATTTTTAAGCCTCAAAAAATAGACACGTAATGGAACTTAATGCATCAGGATAAATTGAGTTTAAAATCATTCCACCATTTACAAAATAGATTTTTTTCCATCTAGTTCAGAAATATCCCTAAGAAATCTGCTTCTTTTGTAACTCTGGAAAATATCACAAGAACAAAATATTGGTCTTTTTCATCCAAGAGATGTTGGTATTAATATTAAAACTGTCTGAGGCAAGGCGTTTTCATTTATATTTCATTTCACATTTAGATTCACACTCTCTTGTTTTACTGAACCCATCTGCATCTCTATCTGTCTTTTTAAAATGTTCAGTGGACAGAATCCTCCTCTCTGATTTATACCTTGATCAAGCTGAGTGGAACAAACACATACGTTTTGGAGACCAGCTACAGGTATTGAGTCTCTGATAGATGCTGAGAAGGTTCCCAGTTCCTATCAATTGTATCGTTGTATCCATTTTGCTCTCTGTATTGCATCACCTTAAGAAGATGGGCTAAACGAGGCACAAAAAGATTAAGAGCTGTTAGGATCATAGAGTCTGAAGGAAAAAAAAATCTTTATTTTCCAATGCTACATAAAAGAACCTTTTATCTAATATGGCTGGCAATTAATATTTTTAAAAGATAGAAAAAACTTTTTGCAGTATTTTGGAGCCAGTAAAAACAAATAGAAAAGTTTGAAGACTATCTCCCCACACATGTTGTCAGTCAGTCACAAAAGTCAGTAGCTCACACTTGCCCAGTCTATGGATAATTCTGATTTTTTCCATTTCCAGAAAATCTAATGGTAAAATATTCAAGCTACCTACCTAAATATATATTTAAATCTCCTCTGAGACACCTAAATAACCGGCCTTTGCACTGCATAAAGTTTTTCTCTTGCAATAAGGTAACAATTCGACCGAGACCCTTCAAAGGCACTGCAGTGTCCGTAAACGGTAAGAGGACCACCATTAAAGACGGATTGCATTATTGCTGCTCAGCCCCCACTGAGGCGTCCCAGCTTCCCACCTCCCAAATCACAACGTGTCAACGCATGAGCTGGTGGCTGCCCAGCGCTCCCTGCGAGCAGCCCACCTCGGTGGATGTCTGCATATGCCAGCAGTCTTCAGAGGCAAGCAGAGATAAGATCCAGCTACCTTTGAGCAGCATTGTATAAAACAGTTTGCACGTAGTTTATCAAAACAGGATTTTTCCACCACTATTCTGAGAGGATATCACCTTCCCACTGGTACAATATGGCAGGGATTTCTCAGAGGTCTCAACTTCCCCAGCTGAGGATGCTGAGTGCACGGAGCTGACAGACTTACACTGTAAAATCTTGGGGGAACAAGTGTCTGTCTGTTTATGCCTGCATACTAATTTTCCTGCCCGTGTGTATAGTGTGTAGGCATATTGATAACAAAAATAATCACTAACAAAACAATAGCACTGCACTAAAATATGAAACCATAACTCTGCTCAGGATTTTTGCTTTATTGCAATTGTATTGATATATTGGTGTACTGTACTCCAATATTTACAGGCAAATATATTTAAATCATGCTTATTATGGCATACCTATTCAACTTAAGTGTCTTGGGAAATCTCTCTTTGGACTTTTCAGCACTAAATCGATTTCGATGAAAAACAATCCCTTTACTCTTTCGGAAAAGAAATGTTTTTGAGTGAAACAACATCTCAGTATTTCAGCCTCTGCAAATCTGAAACTCTTATATCCTATAGCATAGTTTCTGCTACTATACAGTATGTAGATGGTTTCTGCTAATGCTGAAAACATGAGACATACAAAAAGTGACATGGGCTCTTGAGGGACAGTGATGGGTCTGATCTGTGAGTCCAAATTTGATGTAGCTGACCAGAAATAGAGGAAGCCCCTTGACTTTCCCAAATGCTGTATCATGACCCTCAGACCCAAATTAACTGAGTTGCTGAACCAGGGCTTGAATAAATGGACAGTACCTCTCTAAGATAGAACACGTTGCATTTTCCACAGTTTAGTTTAGTTTGAATGTAGAGGAGGGTTAGGATAGCCTTAGTCTGAGCACAGCCCTGCTCTGCAAACACGACAGTTTGGTGGGGCATCTCGTTTGCAAAGCACTACACAAGGCAAATGAAGTCGGCCAAAGCTGACCCTTATTTTCACAGGTATAAATAGGTTTGTTTTTCTTGGTCTGAGAATATTGATTAAATTCACAGAAAATGTCAAGGAATAAGCCTCACAAAATTGTTATGCAGAATGTTCTGGAGGATTGCAGTTTCAAAACAGCTCTGAAGCAATGGAAACAGCGATAGGGAAAAAAAGATACCATTTCCCTACTAGTGTTCCCACGCTGTCTCACATTCTCCCTTTTAATTCCTTTTTTTAATATAATTTATTTAATAGAATAAATCATGTGATGAAGAGAGAGAGTTAAATTTTCCACTGTTGAAAAGAGAAATAATTACTGAGTTGCAGTACAAAAAAGGGAGACACGTACCTCCCATGTATTCACATTATGAACTATGCTTGCCAGTCAATAAAAGTATTAGTCTGAAACACGGTCTGTCTAGTTCACAGGGGAGATTATTCTGCACCTGAGAAATACAGACTCATATCTGACTTATTTCTAGTTAACAGTAAGCTAAGACTAAGAGATGACAATGACTATGACAGCAAAAAGACCAATTAACAGGAAATAAAAATTGGCACAAAAAGGACACTCTGAAGTCCTGTCGTGCCAAACAAAATATTTCCTTCCACAGCTGAGAATGTTTGGCTCTCTAATATGCAGAAATAAAGAGAATGTACTAAAGATCATGAGATGCTTTAATTTTATACCAGGTTATATTTAATTCACATTTTCAAGCTCCTTTGCTTAACTACAAGACACCTAAACTTACATTTTTTTAAATTAAAGTTGAAATTCTAGTGTAATCACTGAACTTAAGTCAGGCCTTCAAGAAAAGATACTGCAATCAAACCACAAGAGCTGGCAGCAATGAGTCTAATTTTGACAGAAGGTTTAGCACTTTCTAAATTTAGCAGTACTAATTAATGATGAGCTAGCTTCTGTTTCACACAACAATCTTGTACTTTCCATACTTATTTTAAAATCTTTGTGTACATACACTACCAACACATTACATCCAGAAAAAACACAAGCACAATATCCAGAGCATTGGGAATTATGAGACAAAATATGAATCTGTGACCCAGAAAAAGTCTTTTGCTGGTGTTGTTTATTGTACTTTGACTTGCTTTTTTTCTTTCCTGAGAAAACAGTTTGCATAAATGCTATTTCTCTCGGCATATGGTAGTTGGATAATTGACGGAGGAGGTTGACAGAGCTTTTTACCTTAATAAAAATTAGCAATTTAAAAAAAGCAGTCTTTGACTGAAGCCCTAAATCAATTCATGCTAATCAATATTATTAAAACATCTTTCCTGTATATGTCAGAAGAAAATAAAAAAATTGCAATCTTTCTTCTGTAGCTAAGGTGGGTGAACCAGGAGTCAAATGAGCACAAAAGGTTTTAAGAAATATCTGGTGTACTTTCCAACATTGAAAAGCATTTTCTGGCACAGCTCTGAGAAGTAATTTAGACACTGCTTGCTGCCCAGGGGAAGAGGAGAGTTCTGGGGAACTTTATATAAGTTTAATAAAAGGAACTAATTTTTCAAGGCCTTGGGAAGGTTGGCAGTGTTTCAGCTAAGCAGCCTGCTGTCAGAAAAGCAGCACTCCGCAGCAACCGCCTTCCTGCAGCAGTAACTGTCTTAGGTATGTTTCGGCCTCCAACTTCACCTCATTCTGTCTATTCTGTCTTTCTCTGTTCAAGTTTGTGTACTTCTTCTTCTTCTTTTTCTTCTTCATCATCCATCATCATCATCATCACCATAAACTTCAACATTTCTTTTGAGCAGATGTTAGTCCTCGCTTGCCCTGCTGCCCTTAAACATCCTGAGCCCCCTTCTACTTCTCTCATCCCAAGTAATGCGTCGTCTCTCTTGCTGGTCTGGAAACTTGCAGCATCTAGGTGAGCGCAGGGCAGAGGCTCCCAGTGGTATCAAAGGCAATCAAACAGGTTGGGACAGTCCGTCCCATGCATGTCGAGTGTCCCTGCTTCCTCACGTACCAGCTTACCCCTTAGGTCACGGGGGCCATAACGGAATTATTCATATCGACAGTACGCGGGTGTGGCGAGGGCATCTCTTCCTGTAGTGACCCTATATTCTTGGAAATACTTAGGCATAGCCAGATGTCATGAGTGCCATTAGATGAGTAAGGAGCACCTGTACTTTCCGATGAAAATAGAAGCTTTGAGAAAATGAGTAAAAGCTAGTACAGCCAGTACCCTGCAATACAGCTGTTTATCCTACTAATTTTCCTTAGTCTCCACAAATAAACTGGCTCTAGTAATAGAAACCCCTACATAATGGATCCATGGATCTAATGACAACTTCCAAATTTATAATTCTGTAGCTATTTTATATGTATTATCATCAAAACATGGAAAATGATCAAACAGCATACACAGGTTCTTTTTACAAAATCTCTAACACACTGAGATTTTCATGTGTTTATTGGGTCATACAAGGTCTGAAATAATAGGTAGGCAAGGATACCAGCAAAATAATGATTAAATTTTCATAATGTGTGATGTTTTCTGTTGACCTTATTTGTCCCTTACTTTTTCCAGACTGCTCCAAAATGCCACAGCACATCAGCTTGCCCAGACAGGACAGTGGGGTTTTTTAATGCATAAGAAAATCATGTATCCTTTAAAAAAAACAAAAACAACACGTAGTCTTTACTAATTATGGAAAAAGGAGAGAAAATATTGGAAGAAGCGGAGCATAAAACATTACAAATTGAATTTTATTAAAGATATGTCTGCCGCACAGTGAGGCACAACAATGCATTAGTTAGAATTCATGATGTTTACCCCAAGCATTAGGTTGTATGAGTAATTAGAAATTTAATGTTACATCCTAGCCTAACTTTTCTGCCACATGTTTGACATCAGCCAAAAGGGCCACAAAATCAAGAAATAAATCAATTAATTTCCTCTTGAAACAAACACAGGCTCCTATCCAACATATGGGAAAAATAAAGAAAAATCCTCTTCCCGAGCCCTCTAGCAAGGGGAACATCATCCATACTGGCAGGGTGTGCAGGCAGGAGTGAAAGTCTACTTACTAGACCTCTGCAGTTCTCTGCAACACACAGCCATTTGCACAGCAACGTCTCCCTCATAGGGGTTAAAAAGAGCACTTTTATGTCAGTCCTTATAGCTTGGGAAAGGCTCTTTTCCCACAAGCTTCTCTAAGACCTGCTATTTCAAAAAAGTCTGAAGTTCTTGTAGAGGTACACGAATTTTTCTACAAGCACCATCTTGCAAAATTTCCGGACTGCACAATGTCAGTTGTTCCAAGTTCCAAACGCAAGTAAAGACGCCTTCTCTATAGAAGTACATCTCTCCTTTTCTTTTTCACTATTTTTTTAACACTGAGATCCTCATGGGTATGAACAGTGTTTAGACATCATGATGGATGATGAATTGGAAGGCTAGGAATGTGATTAACAGGCAAAAGCTTTTAGTCTAAAAATAGCAATTAATGAGCAAACAGCGTATGTTTTCTTTTATATCATGAGGAAAGGAGTGTAAGCAAATACTGATCTGAAACAAGGATGATTGAGTAAGGATTGACAAGCAAGCACCATACAATACTCTACTTTTTCCTCTCATAATTTGTTTTTTTCCAGCTTTAAAATATAAAAATACTTGCAATAACTTTCAGTGTTAAGTATCTTACTGATTCTGATATGGTTCTTTTTTTTTTTTTAATGCATTGTATCTTAGCCAAGGTATTATGCGTCCTTATGCATGTGTGTATGTGAAAATTATGTCCCATTGCAAGGTATCCCTAAAGTAAATCTTGAAGACTAACACCCTTTCTGAACCGAATTTTAAAGAATTTAATGGGCGTTGGAAAGTCATTAGGCAACATAAACAAGGGAACTACACTCGGCTGCTACAGTAGCTTCATTACTGGAATATGAGCAAGTATCATCCCCCCATCCTGCTCACCCCAATCTACAGGACAGCAATTCCTTCTTACTAGAAGATAATGAAAGGAGAGGGAAACAATACATTTATATCCCTTCACATATTCCTATGTGATTCACAGCACTGAAGCTTACTTATTGTGCTGGGTGGACTCTGTCTCTTCATTAATACCATTTTTTAAAAAATCATACATTAAAAAACTTACACAAAACTATACCCTGATACTTAATTTCTGTACAGCCAATTGGCAAAAAGCAATTATTTGCTTCATCAGTTTGACAAAAAAAGAAACAGAGCAAAGCAGCTGCTGTTTCAGGAGAAGTGTTGTAGAAGCTTTTAAATTATTTCCATTGACTTTAGATAGATGTTTATTTGTGTGCCTGCATGACCAGGCAGGTAAGGTTATCTTCTCTCTCTGCACAATATACTAGAGTGAATTGATGTTAAGAGGAGAGGGAAAAAAAGCCTTCTGCAGAAATTTCCATTTTGTTTTCAATTTCTAATAGGAAATTTTGCAAACGTGAGTTCTGCCTAATGTGCTTATTAGTGGCTAAAAGTTTCTATTAGGCAAAACTATTACAATGGTATACAAAAATGGGAAACAACATTATTTCTGGCATTATTGTTTTCCTCTGTGAGGTGCATTATTCAGTTCATCATGCCATTTGTTTAACAAAATATTTCTAGCAACATCAGTTAGTTTCACTCTCTTAAAATTGTAAGAGTCCCTTCATCTGAACCAGTGATTCTTTTTATATACAGATGGACTTATTGTTTAAAGGTAAATATTATTTATATTATTAAAGAATGATAATTATATCAAATAAAAGGGAGCAACTTTTATTTTAAAAAATCTGTTTGTTTGGGATTTTTTGCAACAAAACCCCCAATTAAGACAGAAAACTGGAGAAGGGTCACTTACATCACTGAATCAAGTCTTGCTGTAATACAATCAGTGACAAGTTGAGAATGATTCCCAAAATGTCTACTCATGCCACAAAACACTCACAAGTGTCCTAAAGCAAACATACCAGTATGAACATCCCAAAAGTCCTAGGTAAAGAGTGACACAGAAAGAGCACAATGGGCATTACAAATTTCATAAATGACTACAGTAGCAGACCATTTAATAAATAAGGTGGCAAAGGATTTCTTAAAAGATCTTATATCCTCTCCCAAACATGCCTATCTCATACAAAGAGAAATCCTTTATGAATCTGGATGAGTAATAGTCTTAATTCTTATCATCTGAACAGGTTTTACCAGCCAAGCACTTCAAATGTTTTTTTATTGTCAGTCACACCCGCACACCCCAGCCGGTGTACTGTCCACAGATGCAACAACCCCTGGAGCCTCAGAGGAAGAAGAGGGGGATAAAGAGAAGAAAAACTGGGTAAGTGTCATGGTTTAACCCCGGCCGGCAACCAAGCCCCACGCAACCGCTCGCTCACTCCCCCATGGTGGGATGGGGGAGAGAATTCGAAGAGTAAAAGTGAGGAAACTCATGGTTTGAGATAAAGACAGTTTAATAGGGAAGGCAAAAGTCACACACACAAGCAAAGCAAAACAAGGAATCCATTCACCACTGCCCATGGGCAGGCAGGGGTTCAGCCATCTCCAGGGAAGCAGGGCTGCATCACGCGTAATGGTTACTTGGGAAGACAGACACCATCACTCTCAACATCCCTCCACCCCTTCTTTCTTCTTCGTCCCAGTTTTATAGACTGAGCATGACGTCACTTAGTATGGGATATCCCTTTGGCCAGCCTGGGTCAGCTGTCCTGGCCGTGTCCCCTCCCAGCTCCCCGTGCACCCCCAGCCTGCTCGCTGGCAGGCCAGCGTGAGGAGCTGGACTGTCCTTGACTATTTAGCAACAACTCAAATCATCAGCACGTTATCAACATTTCCTCATCTCAAATCCAAACCACAGCCTCACACTAGCTTCTATGAAGAAAATTAACTCTATCCTGGCTGAAAGCAGGACAACTTTGCATGTATATTTTCAAGGAGAAGACATTCTTTTATTGCTGTTTCTTAGAGTCCCTTCATACTTACGATTAAGTTTTTACAAAACCTTGGAGTTAGGTGCAATTAAAGTATTTTAATTTGAAGAATACAGTGAAATTGAGAGAAAACAGAAACTCTGTATGAACAGCAGACACATGAGCTTCTCTGTGCACACCTGTGCCAACTGGTTCTTTTGTGTGGACTGTAGGAATGAGACTCTATGGGCTAAATCAGTCAGCCTTGACACAGCCAGTAGATACTGTTCTCCCACACCCCATCCCATGTCCCTGTGTTATTCTAAAATAATGAAGGCAATGTACATCCACAGGATCCTTTTTCCTTGTTATCACATTATTATACTACAATACTTCGTAAACCGATTTCTGTATGTCAGATTCAAGGAAATAGAAAGCCAGGATGCAAGCATGTCTCTCAGTGTAGGATCAATGGCTACGCCATCAGAACTCATAGTCTCAGTGTGTTAATAATAGTTTAACAGGAAATCTCAGGAAGAGAGAAACTAGGAAATCCTTCAAAGAATGCAACCAAACAAACTTCTTATATTGGTTTTTAGTCTCTTTTTTATTATTTGAGCTGACATTTTATGAAGTACATTTTAATGGGTTGTCAGACTGGCCATAGAGCAGAACTGTTTAACTTTTGCCATGCTAAAATCCTTATAACCTTCCAAAGATATCTGTCCAGTTCTACAAAGTTCTCTGTAGACAGACAGGCTTTAATTTGTGGGTAATATGTCTCTGCTGCCTTTCATGATTTATTGCACGTGTTTTTCCGGGCAATGTTTTATTTCATTATTGTTTGTTTCTGCTAGCACTCTCAGTGTGACAGTGGTTATATAAATACGAAAACGCATGCTACCTGAAAAGCTTCTGTTTCAAGTGGTGAAAAAGCAAACAGGAAGTAATAGTGAGACTAGAGGAATTTAAAATTGAAGCATTCTTTTGGTAATTAGCTGCATTTCAATTACATCAAATTACAATGCATCTCAGTTTTCGTTTATTTCTATGAAATCCTGTATTAGTTTACCACAATGTTATTAAAACTGAGTACCAATACAGGTATCAGCCTTGGAAGAGAATTTAAAGGTGGTGCACACAGAGATTTTACAGACCCTTTTCTACCACCAGACATAGAATGGACTAAAGTACAGGAGAGACAAAGTTCATAGGAAAAGCAGCACTTCCAGATCTCTTTAGATACTTCAATCCATTATTGGCAAAAACATACGTGCTTTGAGTATATCATGCTTTGTGCCAACAGAAAATATTCCTGTGTATTCTAAGCCTTGCCGTTGTTCAGGTGGCCTATGTGCAGGGAAAAGGTATAGGGAAAGCTATTAGGGAAACAGATAGAGCTTAGTCGTGAAAGATGACATATTTGAGTCCTTTTTCACCTGCTCTGAATGGTGGTCATCTCCCACAGATGACCAAGAGTGAACTCCATACCAGGGTAGCCTCCCTGGAAAATACATGCTTAAGCTTACCCGTGTTGGTATCACTTATAGCTTGAAAATATACCGATTTGGGAAAAAGAGTTATATAAAACATTATGAAGTCTCAGATGTATATTGGCTCCTGTAGAGTGTGTTCCTGTACAGATCAACCCACCTGCACTGTGTCATTGTTCTACCTTGTGCTGGATAAGGGATTCTGTAGAGGGACAAGTTAAATCTGTAAGGTCAAGGTTTTCTTAACACACATTTCATAAAGACTTAACACAGAACAAGTTCCCTAACAAGTACGTTTTTCATACTGAAAAACTCAGGTAACTCACTATTCTGATATCGAGTTTGGCATTGAAAAATAGGTAGAATTTAAAATACTGTTATATACATAAAAGCTTATAAAAACTTTATTATTTAGAACATTGACAGACCATAGTTCTGTTCCATTAGCTAGCAAGACCTCCTTTTTTGATTTGTCTTTCTTTTTTTCTCTCTTTTTTTTTTTTTTCTAATGCTTAACCCTGTAAAATGTGGTGAGGTTTACCAACACTTCCCCTTGAACTTGGGCATGCTACTGAAGAGCAACCATCTTTATGTAAGAGCAGTAGATAAGATCTGTGTATTTGAAATGAGAGAACTAAATTAAAGATACTGTGATGTACAAACATCCTGTTAGACTCTACTAAGAGTCTTTCCTATGACTCAGAGTGAATTTTGATGCCAGGAAATCTGAGATTATAACAGAAAACACAATTTCCTTACCCCATTTTCTGGCTTGAAAGCCAGGTTCCCCGTGTATAGGCCGTTCTTTTTCCTTCTAATCCCATCCATTTTCTTCCTGATTTCTGTAGAAAGAAAAGAGGCATACCAGCTACACAGGGGATGTAACATATTAAGTATGTCCACATTAGGCTGGAAGGCAAAAGACTAAGCATTGGCAAGACCCTGCCCTGAGGTGAAGCTAGCTGAACAGAACGTGAAAAACTACTGGACATGGCATGAGAAACTTCTGGACGTGCCAAAGATCAGCCTAAGAAGCTGATAAAAGTTACAGACAGTGCCAAGAGGGACATCTGGGTTTGGCAGATGGTTAAGGGGGAGTTATGTGAGAAATGGTTGAACTTCACAGAGTGTGGAGGGGAGTATTAGGACTAGCAGATTCTTGCAAGGCCAGCAAATGCCTAGATGACCATATCAATAATCCCTTACGAGACCCAAATTATCTTGGTTTCAGTATCTGAAATGCCAAATTTGTGTACAAATGTATCATAACTGGGACCACTGTGGAAAAAATAAATAACTACAGTGGGCCAGCTTATTATTGCTACCTCCTTTGTTGGTTCAAGACCTTGAGGAACCAGTTTACACTGTAAGTTATTGGATCATATTAAGACCAAGAAAGCAGGTCTCCCCATCAGGAAATGTTGCTTTTAGCTAAAGTTAGAGATTATGCCTACTCAAAGAGGTATTGGAAAGAAGAATCGGACACAGCAGAGTGCTTCCTCTCCAACCATCCACTCCATCCCTTGCCAATGGTCCATGTTTCTTTCCCTCCTCTGTACACCATAGTAGGAGCTGAACACTGGAGATGGCAAAACTACTTCCATAACCTTTGTCTTCACAACATGTCCAAGGGCTTTTATACAGCACAAAATTATTTTAGGTGATTGAGGGATTTAACCTTCAGGACAGATAAGGACCACTGTGTCTTAATGATGTAATCTGGATGGCTTGCCACAGCCTAATGAGACAATGTTAAATTAGACATTTCTGCCGAATTATGTACTAACTCATGAAAGCACCATAAGAGTAAATGAGATCAGTGATGTTCTCTAAGTATTTACAGACAGTTCTGCAGTTTCAATTTTTCTCTTTTAACATTTCCCATAATTGAAATGCAGTGCTTTCCTATGGATAATAAAGATTTGCTCAGCTTTATGAAGAATGTCAGTCTTTTGGGTTTCCTCAAACCCTTTAAACTAGGGATCAGTATGAAAGGGTAGAGCTTGTCAGAGGGCACTTTGAACAGCAGAAAACTATCAGTCAAAACAGTGGCTTGGTAATGCAGCTGAGGCACTAAGTTACCTTACCCAATTAACCTGATATCAGAGTGGAAGTCCATCTGAAAAAAAAAAAAAAAAGAAAGAAAGGAAAGAGAAAGGGAGAGAAGCTGTTACCCTGGAGGTTTTCTTTTGCTGCAGCATTTCCAGGCACAAGCTAGTGCAGATCATCAGTACAGCAACCTGTTGCAGAGCTCACTTGCGGTTTGATAAGGTCAAAGTAAAGCTGCCTTTCTTCTTTTTAAAATATAAAGGTCTGGTAGGAGAAACTTGTTAGTCAGAATGACACAGCCTAATTATGAAGACTGTAGCATCTTTGACTGGAAACTTTTGAAATTCCTCGTTTGCTTTTTTGCTATAGTCCTAAAAATACCAGCAGTCTTTGCTGAAGTTTTGCAAAAGTTTGGTAGAACAATTCCTCGTATGAATGTAGCGCCTCAATGAGTAAAGCCCTGTTATGTCTAAAAACCTAGTACTGCGTGTCATCCCCTCCCTGTGCACCCACAAAAGCAAAAATCAAGCAATAGGTCCTAGTAAATGAAGTAATATTTGGCAGTTAATGTCGGCAACCTGAAGGCATAAAACTGAGCAGCATGACATAATTGAGAATAAATGGCAGGTCCTGTTGGTCACAGTGAGACAATCAGAAGCCTAACTCTCTTCAGCTGAATCAAAGTAGCACATACCATCCACTATACTTACAGACACCAGGATCCAATTAAACCTGGAGCAGCAGATCCCTTCTAGAAAACATTCTGAACTGAAATTTACCTTGTGCAATGTCAGACTGCAAAAAGTTTTATACTTTCTGAATTAGCAGCAAAAAACTGCCAACAATACCCTAAATATTTAAACTGCAATTCAGCTGAATTTATCTAAGGATTCAAGCACTGCTCTTGCTACTACAGTGTCCCATGATTGCAATAGGGTTCCTCTAAATCAGTTGCAATTTTCAGATAATAAATGTCCTTTTATGACATGCAAGCCACTAATTCTACAAGAATCTCTCATACAGCAGCATAAAGGGGGGAGAGAGAGAGAGTAAAAGCACCCTATTCTTGTTCCCATCCTTCTGAATGGGAAAGAATGTGAAATTTTTACCATCAGATCATAGACGTACAAGTAACCAGAAGGGACTCCAAGACATGAATCAGCTACATCAAGCAAGGCCAAATCAAGGGAAGACTGAGACAGCTGTTTGCTTACAGTTCTTAAAACCAGCCAGCAACTTTAAGACTGTTAAGCATTTACCATCCCAATAGCAATGGTTTCCTAGTACTCAGTTTAAACACTCCTTGATCCAAATGGAGTTAATTCCGTCTTGTCCTTGCTCAGCAGAGACAGAGAGCAATTGCTCACTATCTTTTTATAAGAGTCTTTAAGCACAAGAAGATCATTTCATGACTCGGGGTCCTCTTCCCTAAACTGAACAAATGCTCTTATTTTAAACTTTGTTCGTAGATCATATCTTTTAAATCCCTGTACTCTCTTTGGGCTCTCTCCTGTACTCCGATGCATTTTGCTCACATCTTAAAGACTATTAAACAAGCAGTGGAAAAAGTATTCTTTCTGAGGCCTTACCAACCCTGTCCACATTACTCATGGTCTGTCATACAATATTCATAGTAATACATAGCAAAATTATTAGTATTTATATACTTTTCAATATCATCTTACAGTTAACTGTAACAAGTCCAAGGTGATGCCTGTTCTCAGATCCTCATTCCAGTTTTAGGACATTTTTCAGTAGGATCTAACACCTTAAAAAGGACATTTTTTCACACTCACTTGGCAATTTGGATTACCAGCCTCTCAGCTTAGAGTAGGCGTGCTCTGCAGATTCCTAAGGACTCCTGAAACTGCAAAGGGCTGGTCATCTGAGAGTACATAATAAACTCAAACTATGTTTCCTACCCCCTGTGGCATGAGAACCTGAACTGACTAGGAACAATGTACTCCTGTACATAAATCAATGCCCAGGAATACTACTGGACGTTTGGACACAGCTTCCAGCACTGTTACACAGCCATGCCAACTCCCTGGCATGGTCCCAGGGAGAATTTGGTCCCATAGTACCTGCCGTTCTCCCATGCCCTTCCAGGACATGGTTTAGGACAGGCCAGGCAAACATTCTTGCTTTAGTTGGTGCTACACTGCTCTGGCAGAAGGAAGTTCGGATGCACAAATGTAGACCTCAGTGTCTAGGAAAGGTCTAGGGTACAGTGGATGTACTGTGGTAGACAGACAATATTCACCAGTATTTAACCTGAAGTCATTTTTAGTGCCGAGAAAAGACTTGCAGGAAAAATATAAGCAAGTTCATTCAAGTGAAAAGGACAGTTAGGATGTGATGACAGATACAAAGAGATAAGCGCAACAGCTCACCTTATTACCCCTCTGATATATTGCCTTAACTTTGTGATTATCTCCATGTTTCTTTCAGCTAGATGAAGTAATTGTGCAGACTGAATAATCATCACAGCTTGAGAGAGATGGACTTTATTCAATAAGTGGGGAAGATGGTTTGAGACAAAGGTATCACTCTGAGTCCATGACACTGACTCATACATTGTTTCTGAGGGACCCTTTGGTCCCATATATTGCCTTAGCCAATCACTCCCCATCTGTGCATTTGATTTATCCTTGATGAAATGTAGCCCTTTCTACTTGTCTTTTGTCACGGGGTAATTGAAATCTGAACCAGCCCTTGAATGAGGTGGTAATCCTCCCAGTTTGATGCGAGAGATAATACATAATGTGCCATCTTTTCCAGTATCCAGGTCATTAGCAAAAAATCGGAACAGAATTGGCCAAGGACAAATCCAGCTGTGCATGCACCTGATGATAATTTCTCCTCAGCTGCATTTTCTTTGGGTTTGGAGGAGTGGGGACTGGAGGGAGTCATGGAAATGGCTTGTTTGACAGGACAATAGTGATATGTCTCACAAAGCCAAAGGACTGCAGAAACTGCTGCACAAATGCAATTTAATTTAAAATAAGATTACAGCAATTCATATTATTATAGTAAGAAAAATATGAGAGAAGACAGTAGAGGATTATATTTTCTAGTGTTCTGAGATATTTTTGAACAACTGTTGTTTTCTTATACAGGTGTACAGTCATATGTCATTACACAACTGATATAAAAATCCACTAGCTATTTTCTATACAAGATTTTGTCTGAGACATATTTTTTTATTGATTTTGTTTGAATACTGACTTACACAACAATCCAGAGTCCAGCTTCTTAGCTGCTGCTTTGACTTCAATGAGGAGACAGTATTTTATATTATCTCTTCACCCCTTCTCTCACATTCATGGGTAATATTAAGGAAAAAAATGCTTCTATTAATGACTATTTAGTACAGGAGGTTAAATCCTGCTGTTTGTGTACAGAACAAGCTTCAACTAATACCAGTTCATCCAATGGAATTTCATCCTATACAAAAATTGATAATTTTTTCCCATAGGAACTGCTTTAGATTTCAAATGCACAAACTACCCAGAGAAGGCAGAGAATATGGACCTACTGTACTTTAGCACAGATTGTAAAGATAGTTAAGGACATAATGATATGGATTTGTCAGCAAACCATTTACATTTACAGAGTCCTTTTTTTTTTTTCAGGTTGAATGCTTATGGAATTATAAAAAAAAAAAAAATGCAATGACCTCTGAGGGTTTTGTGCTGAAATTTTGAAAACCTTACTAAGTAGCTAGCTTTAAATATTTGGCTTTCGTATTCTGTCATTTGTAACTACATGGAAGAATTTTATCTATAACTAGTTTACTGGAATGGGTTACAAGTTATATATCTATATATATACTAACAAAAAGAATAAAGTCTCAATAAGAAATAATAATAGTAACAATTGTAGTAGCTGTGGCAACAAAGATAACAATTATACAGATGAATGCTTCCTCATTCAAGCATTAAAATCACCAAGGGCTAAATGCTGAAATATATAATGGAAAAACCTGCGGCCTAATTCTCTTATGATATATATTTATTAAATAAAAGCAGACCTAGAGTAGCAGAGAATGTAGCCAAATATTATTCACAAATGTACAATTTCCAACCCTAAAAAAATCTTATGCATGGGTTGATTATTATTCTCAGATCTAAATCTTATTTAACAATATACCTAATCTTTAGAACCATAAGCAGAATTGGCACAGGAATTTTCCAATGAAGATATTATTATTGATAAATAAAAACAGTAAGGCTTTTTGTTCAGAATTCCTTTTTCCTCATACAGGCACTGTGACTTTCGGTTTGCAAATAACCATTATTGAAGAGCACTAAAAATTCTGTTGTGCCAGGACCGAGTATACTCAGAATCAGGGTTTGTTTTCTTCCACTTATCAGGATCAATATTTTAATAAGAAAACAAAAGCAAGGAACATTTTCTCCAGTGCAAGCTGCACTCAAACACCCCAAATATATATGTAATGTTGTTAGTGCAGACTATTCCTGTGCTTCAAATCATCCATAACTTTAGCGGTCTTCTGAAGTGAAGAATTAAGAGGCCATTTTTCGCATTCTTTCATGTGTTTTGCAGCAAAGAAACAAGTAAGCTCTCCATATACAAACAGTAAGACAAGGCACCTCCTTTCAGTTGGTGACACGTTCATGCCTTAAATCCTTTCAGAAAAAAAGGATGCATTTTGTCCATAGAATAAAATTACTTCTTGATTTAAGCTTGAAGATTGGTGCTTTCTTTTCTTCAGTTCAGCTGTCATATGTCTCCTTGCCGGATCACTTGTTATTTGAGCATCCAAGTCCCATGCCATTTTGTGTCTTCATTAAAGCTTTAAAAATACAGGGTGGTGCTTAATAATCAGTAGCAACTATAGACTATGTTTTTTTTGTTGTTGTTTTGTTAACTTGTCAACTAGACATCCTAAGGTTTTTTGCAACTACTTCTTAACGTTAAGTCTTTATTTGAAGTGTTTGATTCATAGATTATGAAAAAGACAGTGCTAAGACAGTGCTTTTCAAAATTAAAACTTAGAGAACCAGCTGGTGTAAAGCAATACCTCTAAAATGTAAAACGAAAATAGCAGTATGTCACGTGTTATCTTTTTTCTCTAATTAGAAACATGCTAAGAATATCCTTAAGAAAAGTTCTAGGGAGCTCGAGCAATCATTTTCTTTTGGTGATCCCAGCCATGTTTCCTCAATTAATTATAAACATGCTGAGGAAAACTAGGACTGCCTAAGCACTTAGCATACTGTTTTGGACAGGAAAGTAAAGTAACCAGCAACAGCACAGTGACTGTCTGACCTAACCAAAGAGAAGTAACTTATTATAAGGAGCTGCTCTCTAAACACATTTTAACAAGGCAAGAAGTAGTGTTTTTAATTTGCAGGTGCAGCAACTATTGCAATGAATGACTCTACATCCAATGAACTCTTGTTTTTAATAGCGTTTAAAACATCCCACATTTCTGAGGACTGCATTTGTTTACAACCTACATTGTTCTGAAAATTACATTCTTCCCTCTACAATAACAGACCTTCAATTTCTTCATAGGCGCAAAGGCCAGAACTTTCAAAGAAACTGCTTCCCATTATCCCTTAAATTCTAAGGCTAGGTGGTCTACTAAGCTGTTTTGGAAAGCCTAGCCAAAAAAAGATGTCACAGTAGTTTACAGATTGCTCCCCTCTTCTCCACTAAACCCTCCTACTTTCCTAATTGACTTCACTCAATTACCTTTTGTGCTCTGCAAAATGTTACAATCCATCACATTTATAGTGTGATCTTCTTAAGCAGATGACTCAGCCCTGATGTTTTTCAGTCTGCATATATCACAAATACAAACCACAATGAGCAGAAAGTACTGTTTGCGTAATAGTGCTGGAAAATTACTCAGAGGTGCCTCTGAAGGAATTTGCATGCTTTACTTTTGCTTACCACCAGTTTAATAGCAGAGGTCAAATAATAAGAAAAGATGGGATTGCCTGCACTACTACAATTTGCACTGTGTGCTGTGTCCTACTTACAAGTAATGTTTTGAAAGATGTGTCAGATCTCCTAAGTGGTTTCCCCTTACCCCTGTTTTATCCTGGTTTTGTTTATTTCCTTCTATTTTTGCAAAATGTTAAACTTCAGGAAGGCAACCAACTGAGTTAAAATTGGAAACTTAATTATTTGTTGTTCCTTTCATGTGAGAAAAAAAGTTACTGAAGTAGTTTTCTGGATCAGTAAAATCCTTCCCTGCAGTGAAGCATTGTCTTTTCCTTGCTTAGCCAATGTTATTTAACTAACTCTACTTCTTAGGTTGTTAAGTATGCTCTAATATTTGATCAGTGATTTTTTTTTCTTACTTTTCTTGTGTAAACTGTCTACACTGGCTAAGTACAGCAAGATTCTTGAATTCCTATGTATGTTGAAGAAAAGAACAAAGTCATGTTTTCAATCCGTGATCAGGTTTCTCCTTTTGCAAATGAAAGCCTGTGATTAAATACCGCCATTTCTACGTTGCCATTTTATTTTTACCAGCATTGGATAGATGGGTAGACACAGTTTGAGATTAACTTCGCTTCTGGGCCACAGGTAAATTTATTATAATTTCAACTGTATTATACTTTCTATGAGATGGAATAATCTTTAAAATTTAGAAAGCTATATCTTTTTTCACACTTGTTTTTTGGCAGCAGCACCAGTGAGTTCCTAGCAATATTGCAGGTCTTACACCTCTGAGGTGTACCTTGTACTGCTTAGAATCTGACCCAGCCTTCCTAAAGATTTTGCCCAGTTGGCTGGAAAGCAGCTTGGCAGAGAAGCACCTGGGGGTCCCAGTGGACAAAGATGATGAAGGCACTATCCACAAAGATAATTAAGGGACTGGATGATCTCTCCTATGATAGAGAGTTGGGACTGTTCAGCCTGGAGAAGGCTCAGGGGGAATCTTGTTAATGTGGATAAATACCTGAAGGGAAGGTGCAAAGGAGACAGAGCGAGGCTTCTTTTCAGTGGTGCCCAATGACAGGGTGAGAGGTAATGGGCACAAACTGAAACACAGGAGGATCCATCTGGGCATAAGGAAATACCTTCTTCTTGTGAGGGTGATCAAGCACTGGCATAAATTGCCCAGGGAGGGTGTAGACTCTCCATCCTTGGAGATATCCAAAAAGCCATCCTAGGCAACTACTTCTAGGTGGCCCTGTTTCAGCAGTGACTTTGGACAAGATCTCCCTTCCAACCAACTATTCTGTGATTCTGTGAAGAGGTCCATAAAGAGACATTAAAAATAATAGGCTGGGATACACCCTTTAACACCCGTCATCCAACATTCATGGATGGAGTGATGGTAAAATGGGAACATCCAGAGCATGCCCAGGCTCACCTGCATCCTAAACATCATCTCCTTGCTGCCACTACCAGAGACTACTGCCTGTTGGACTGATCCAATAGGGTAGTGTCAAGCCACTCTCCATCGTATTTGAAAAGTTGTGGCAGTCAGGGAAGGTCCCCAGTGACTGGAAAAAGGGAAACATCATGCCCAGTTTTAAAAAGGGTAAAAAGAAACTCCCTGGGAACTACCAAACAGTCAGCCTCATCTCCATATCCAGTAAGATCATGGAGCAAATCCTCCTACCAATCCAAACTATTCTGTGATTCTGTGATATCTAATGTTATGAAGCAGTTCTGTTTAATTTAAAACAAAACAAAACAAAAATTACAAATCAGTTTCAGTTAATCATTTCTGTTCTAGGTAATTTATAACTGGAGAGCATGAGAGAGAATGAATGACAGAATATGTATCATCTCATATATATGTACCCATTTTATACATATATATAAGCATGCATTCATTCCTATATACAATAGTGTATACCTCCTGTTTGCTTCTCAAGGAAGAGATTTTTCTAGCAGAGGGATAAGGTTTTAATTTTTCATTACTGATTTTTCCATCATTCATCAAAATTCATTAATATTGCAATATCTAACCTCCATAGTGTAGGAACTTCACTATAGAATTAGTGCTCTTACCACAGAACTGATTGTCTCAACCACACTCCCAGAAGTCTGCCCTATTTCAATAAAAAGGAATTTTCCATTCCTCATAGCTGTTTCTATTAACTCTTTCAGCGAATGCTTTGCTGATACACAGAATTCATTGGTGTGTCTCTTTTGGGGAATATGCTACCCTTATTGCCTTAGAAAACACTGTCAAGAATGAGAAGCCAATAAAATTTGATTAAATGTTTAGGTTTTTTCATAGACTTAGTCACTCCACATTCCCTCAATAGACTTTTCACAGTGTTTGCAATAATGACATCTCTAAATTAGAGTTTGAATTGAGAATGGTTTATTAAGTATACTACAGCTATTAGAAGATTATTATGATTATCATTTATAACATAAAAGAACCTCAGAGCCTTAAGCATGTACATGTCATTGCAGTAGATGGTGTATTAGTAGAGAACAAAAAGATGTTTTTTGCCCTAAAAGGACTTTTATTCTATTTTTGGGAAACAATAAGATTATTTCCTGTGTCAGTCATTTTGAATTATTGTCCCATGTCTCTCATTACAGTCCTAAATACTAAAGAATTCAAGATGTCCATTAAATGCTCACTTCATCTATTTACCATTTATGATGGCTAATAAGACATTAGGGTCACATGTGAATACTTGTACTCCTTAGTTGTGAGGACTTAAATTTCTCTTTAAAGAAATAGAAAAAATAGGAAATATACCTATTTATAAACAGTTCCATTTGTTTAGATTGGCTGAAGTTATTGTTATGCTAAAAAACTGTTCTGCTCCTAACAGTTGTACAAAGAAAAATGCATTTGCTCAAGTGTTTCTGAACAGGAAATAAATAGGCGTATCAACTTAGTGAACACTTATGAAAAAGTATAGCAACCACAACATATATGGCTGTATCCTTGTCAACCTCTGAGAGCCTAATGGTCAGAATATCCACATTTTCCATCCTGGACTTTTCTTATTCCAAACTCTTTCTGAAATAAAATACCGTAAGCAATGTAATAACATCCATAGCCTAGGGAAAG
>NW_010509899.1:27068-61115 GCF_000687285.1 Phaethon lepturus
TGGCATCCTATGGGCATTCTGCACAAAGTGTCATTGAATTTCCTTCTTTAGACTGGTTGTTCTGAGCTTAGCTTATATAACTTATGAATGGGAAATTACTTTTGTTAACATCAAGAACTCCTTAAAAATGTTATACTGAACTATATTCTGCATAAAGAAGAGATTTTAAAAAAAAAATGTGGTGTGTTGACAAATATGTATTGAAATCACAATAAAATGTTGATATAACTCCATATTAGACCAACATGTGCAACGGTCTCATGAACAGCCTAATGCCAGTGTAGATGTGGTATAAGGAGAGGAGAAAGACTTTGCAAGTTTGAATTTTGTAAGTTTGACTCACGTGGCAAGACTTTCATGTCACTGTTTGATCTGGTAAGCCTGAAAGATCCACAAAAGAAATGTAAAAAGAAATTCAAAACTAATCAGGTATTCTTCCTTTCTACCGTCACCAATAGGAGGCTAACAGTTAGGCTGGAATTTACAACCTAACTTTAAATTTGCCAGCTTTGGTCAGTAAACATCTGTATGTCTGCTCCACCAGAGGCAGCAACCCATTTTGATAGCACTGACTATTTCTATATATCTGAAGATATTTTCAGAGATCCAGGAGTTTTGACATGCTTGCTGTCATGACAGCTTGTTGACATGACATGACATGACATGACATGACATGACATGACATGAGATGCTGTTATGACAGCTTGCTGTCATACTGGGGGAAAAGGCTTTAGTTCTCAGCTGAGTACCCAAGCTGAGGTTAAACATAAGTTAGGTTGCAGTCTGGATAAGGACTAAAGGCCACAGGGTTGGACGTCAGATGAATAAACACAGGCATCTAGTGCCATTTCAGAAGCCCTACCATATCACCATCTGGCTGCCATACCAGAGACCCATGGTCCTGTGATGTATCTGTGAGCCCCATGGAGTCAATCCCTCTCCATAAGTAATTTTAGAACTGAAATACTTAATGCTGGATCTTGCAATGTCTTAAAGATCAACAAAGAGTTGCTCCTAGCAGAGAATATCTAAAGTTTGGCTATGGCTATAGTTAGGATTAGGATTAGGATTAGGAAATCAGGGATTGAAGAACCTTGTTTGATACTGGTC
Source organism: Phaethon lepturus (assembly GCF_000687285.1). Lineage (NCBI taxonomy): Eukaryota > Metazoa > Chordata > Aves > Phaethontiformes > Phaethontidae > Phaethon > Phaethon lepturus. The sequence goes on from NW_010509899.1 coordinate 28,179, forward strand.
CATTGCAACATCCCTGAGATAGAGAAGTGTTAAATGCCAGAAAGGGAGAATGGTTATTATTTTATTCTAATGCAAGCTGTCATAAACATAAAATTTATAGAGAGAAAGGTTGTAATTTGAGTTCTTGCAAGCCCTTTTAACAGAAGATTGGTCCTGGTACTATAAAGAGAAATCGCTTACAATATATTCTGGTATGGGGTTTTCTTACAGTTAGGGTTTTGCTTACTATAGAAGACTTACAACTCTTTCTTTAGAAGACCACTTCTATTTGGGCACCTTTAACTGTGTAAAAGATGGGGACTTGCAAGCAGGATTGTACAAAACTAATGACTACAACACAATTATCTTCTATACATGGAAAATAACTGGAGAGAACCACAATGCTCACTGTCCTGGTGCAGGCACCCAATGGCTCTCTGCTGACCAGCAGTCATCAACCAGATAGGAAGTACCAGGTGTAGCTACTGCCTAGAGCAGGATGATCCTTGATCTTGCTAAATAGCCATTCTACAACACTCTAGATTTTCTCTCAGAATTTTATATCTTTCCTTCAGGCCAGTATTTTCCTCCTGAGCTATTGCTATTATTGACTCAAGTGATTTTGCTTCCGACTTGGTTTTCGCTTTTCTTACCTCACAGATCTGACACACTCTCTCAAAGCTACATTGTTTTCAATAAAATTGAACCAAGGTCACAGAGCTGCATTTCTCAAAACTGGGACCTGGGTCACACACATCTGAGTTTTGCAAAACTATTACTAGCTATTATTATTAACTATTATTACTGTTATTAGGGGATATCATTAGCTTGAAGCTTGTACTGTGATTAAGCACTGGATTATGGAAAGTAGATTCTGCACTGTTAGTCTCAGTACTACATTGCACAACATCCAGACACAAACTAGACAAATGCTGAATGATGATAACTTTTGTGTTTTTCTTTTCAGATTATGTTGCTGTAAAGCAAGAGTAGAGTGCAGAGGGAGATCACGCAGAGGAGCAGCAGAGACCGGAGAGTTCCTCGCAGAACTCCATCAGGCTCCCTAAACCAGTACAAGGACCGGCTTCAGAAGGAGAAAATGACCATTTGCTCCACTCAACAGGCATTTATTGGGCTACTATTAAGGTTAAAAGTAAATTCGTACTTAAAGTGAAGAGCATAGATGAAAATTCCAAGTAGCTCTCTTTTCAAGGCCTGCTGAACTTTAGCAAAGGCTGGTTCAAGAAGAAAAGAATGGTCCATAGTTTAGGTTAGAAACACTGTATATAAGGGTTTGAAGAGTCTAGAAAAAACTTCATAGCAGGCAGGAAACCTTGGCTTTTTGGTGTACCCATACACTTCACTGACTTCAAACAAGGATGATCTAAGAAAGGATTGGAATTAATGTTATGGTTACTGAGCACAGATCATCAGGGGACAGCAAGAGCAGGGCTGCTCCCAAAGGGACTAGGAGCTGGGAGTGAACCTGGGGCAGTGGCTGCACAAATAGGGCACAGAACCATAGTATCCAAGCAGGGCAGGGGTGATGACAGTAACTAGCTCTGTTGACAACCCAACAATCATCAGGCAGGGTGAAGTCTGGTCCATCCAGGAGTAGACCAACAAGTAAAGACAGCAGAAGCCAGAAACGGGGTTGGTTCTACCTACAGCATAGCTCAGGCTAGGAGTGGGGGCCAGAACCTAGGCTGAAATGGGGCTCCTGGCCCATGGATGGAGGATGAGGGTCCCAGCTGAGGCTGGTCAGGGCATGTGGTACACTCTGGACCATGACAGCAGTATTGCATAGTTGTGTACTGTTGCACACCAGAGATTTGCTGTGGTAAAAAATGGCTTAGTGACAGGAAAAGGACTTTTCTGGCTATAATCTGAATGACTTTTCCACTATAATCTGAATACCAGACTAAAATTTCTGCTGTTGCTAAACTTGGACCCAGAGCTATGTTGTGAACTTCAGAAAAATAAGATATTCCCCTCTTGTGTAGCTCTCATAGAAAGTTGATGTTCAATGTTTTTGGTTTTTGTTTTCAAAGTTGAGGTTCATATTTTGTCCCTGCCTGGACATGGTTCTCTGGGATTTTCTTAAGACTGTGGAAGTTGTGGAGGACAATAGCCAAAAGGCTGCCCTCTGCCAAAGTTGCTGGGTGCTTGTTCTGGAGTAAAATGAATCCTGGTGGGAGAAGAAAGAGTTTTTCTCAGTCCCTTCATTAATGTTAATCCATATGTCTAGTTCTCCAGCACTAGAATCCTAAGTGGCTACCGGATAATGGAGACATAAGAGTTTATTTTTTCTGCTGTAGCCTGCAAGAACTGTTATACAATGCTGGTTTTATAAATTAAGAATAATTTTTATGTTGTGACACCCAACTAGGAATCTTTCATGAAGCCTAAATTAAGATTACAGAGGAGGTTTTGGGAAGTCATTGATAAGGAATGATTCTGGAAGGGAGAATGTTGTTTTGGCTTTTTTCCTAGACTACTAACACCAGTGACTAAGCATTACTGTTAAAAACAGGGTGAGGACTGGGGGTCAGAATTAGAGAAAGACATTGATATATTACTGAATCCTTCAAAACTCCATTACATCAGGTATTAGAATGGTTGACTCCAGAAATTACAATTGTAGAGCAAGTTTTGGGGCCTTTGGGTTTTGGTCAAGCAAGCGGAACAATGTGTTAGGAGCTACAATCACCGCTGACTAAAGCCCCTCAATCGAGGCAGGGGGTGGCAGTTTACTTTGAGGTCTCTGGTTTACTGTTAAGCCCTGGTTTAAGTCTTAGGCAGGCTCAGAGTCATGGACAGCAGGAACCTGGCTGACCTTGCAGAACTTCCTCAGAGGTGATGAAGAATGATTCAGGAAGAAGATAGTGACTTCTGGGATTTTTTTCCCCTAATCTTGGCAGTGATGTAAAATGATAACAGATGTCAGAGCAAGAAAGTAGCTCCTATTTCATTTTCTTCCTTGTATAGGGTCTCTGTATAACTAGCATATCCTATGGTAAAGGGTGAGTCATGGTGAGTGATTTTCCCAAGATGGCTTCCTTTATTAAATTTATAGCTGGGGTTAGGATTAGAAAGGAGAGGGAATGAAGTGCCTACTTTATTACTGAACCTTTCAAGGCTCAGGAACATAAAATATGATCTAGTGCTACAACAAAAAGTAATTCCTATTTCATTCACCACCCAAAAGTGGAGTATCTCCACTCTTAAGCACAGCATAACAGGTAATTTTACAATTGCAGGTGGAATATTTGGAAGATGAATATGGCTGTTGGTGAATGGTTAATGTTAGGGTTATAGAGAAGCACTACTTCTCCATGTCATCTTGAAATCCTGCATCCACGAGTCAGGGGGAAAGAATACATCATATTTTTACTGAGTTTTGTTCTGGAGTCTCTAGTCTTTTGCTTAGTTTAGGCTTGGATCTGAAGTTAGACTTATGCTCTCAAAAGCCTGTGCAACAAGTTTCTTTCCCTGTTCTTCTCCCTGTAATTGTGGTTTTCTCTAAAAGAGAAGAAAAAAGCAACAGAAGCCTGTGGAATAAGGCTAAGCTTAGCTGTGTCCGTATCATGAGTTAGCATCACCTTAAAATAGTGTCTAAGAAATTTGCTTTATCTTGGCTCTATCTCGCCACTGGACCAAAACCAGAGGTAGTTTAATTTATTAAATTTATTTAATTTATTTATTTTGTCTTAAAATATCTTGGAGGCTATGCAGTATGTTTTTAAGCACAGGAAAACTGGGGAAGAGATGAACTACAGGTTCCTGGCAGAATTCCTGTCAGCCATTTCAGAGAACGGCTGATATCTTCTTCTAGTCCAACAAGAAACTTCTTGTGTGCTGGCAAACAGAAAACAAAACAGGGTTCTGGTTCTCGTTAGGATGTCAGGCATGGTAACCACGGACACCAGTTTCCCTAATGTCCTGTTAGTCTCAGATGCAGACTATTGCTATAAATGCACAGTTTACAAGAGTTCTGTGACCTACGATGAGATACCATGCCAGACATAAAGAATTGCTCAATTTTTCATAGCTCAGGTATTGGGGATATTTTTTAAATCTAGCACTGGTAAGATAGAAAACAGTGAATGGGCCTTCACTGACCTATGATAAAAAACAGTGTCATAAAATTGCCCTTTAGTCCTATGAATTTATATACTCCCTAAGTGTCCTTACAATTGTTTCCCCTTAAGATGAAGACCAAGTCTTTTTGGTTGATCCTAAAAAGTTCAACCATTTTTTTTGAGAAATTATTTTTATTTTCTTTTGATGGAGTAGGTAGAGCCAAACCCTACTGTGCTCTACTATTTGACTTCTGTTTAGGTTTCTTAGAGCAAAGGATGGGGAGGGGATTTTACTGAGGCATCCTCCAATACCTGAATTGTAAAACAGCGTATGTTTTGCTTTTCCTCATATATGGTCTGCCACAGTGAAGCACAAACTTAGGATGCTGTCCCTGCTGAGGTTTACCAAACACCCCATGGCAGCAGGTTCCAGAGAGTCAACCCAGAAGAAAGCTTCTTCTCATGCTGAAAGATTTTTTTGTTGGTGTTTTGTTCTGTTCTTGTAAACGTGTCAAAGCTATTAGCATATGAGTAGAGCTGTGGTTCATGTTCACTTTCCTGGGAGCAAGGCCTGAAACCATGAATGTAAATTCATGTTTCTTTATCCTTCAGGACTCACTGAGACACTTTGTGCCATTGCAGCAAAAAGAAATAACTTAATCTTTTTTTTTTTTTTTTCCCCCATCCATCTCTCAATTCTATTTGAAACCCTAGAAATGGGGTCATAGTTATGGCTAAGGTCATGGACTGGACAAGCCAAGGAGTTAGATTTATTCGAGGTCCTGTAAAGCTCATGACCCTATGAACAGAGGTTTATGCCTTAGTGAATTGGGAATTCTTAATACAAAGACCAGATCTTGAAGACCCAGTTTCAGTATTTGGTCCTGTAAACGATACCAGTCTAGAATGAAGGCTTCAACAAGAAAAAAGAACTTTTCAATTTTCTTTTTCTGGATGCTGATTAGGGCTTAGACCTTGGGCTGTGGGAAGGTAAAATATCAGGTTTATGCATTCAAAGCAACTCTGGGTGAGGAAGAAAGCAGTTTCTGGAAAGGAAACACTTCATATGCTATTCTAGTCCATAGAGGAGCTTCTAGTTAAATTTATAATAAGGATTTTGGAGTATAAGAACTTAATAACTCTGTTACTGAGACCTCCTCCTACCAGGCCCACCATTAGAAGGAGGAAGGCTGGTTCTAGAAGGCAAAACCTTTATTTTCTGTTGTCCAGGGAGCTGGTTCTCTAGGACAATATTTATGGATAGTTAAGTCTTGAGTAAGAATTCAGTCAGAGAAAGCAGAAACTGCAGAACTACATAGTCTGCTGGGTGACAAAAGCCCTGTCAGTTTAGGTTGAGAGATTGTGCTGAAGAGGAGAAAAGCAAATCTGTGGGTTCTGTTTATCAGTTTTGTCACCTGCAAAGAAGTCTGTGGGCTAGCTTTGGTATTGCAAGTATGGTTTGGAACGCCAGCAGCTGAAGAAGATTAGATTAGACAATGTAAAATGAGAGGAGAGTTCCATTTTGTTTTGATATAGATAGGTCTTGGGAGGGCTGTTAATCTAGAGTAAGGCTTTGTTCCAGAATGAAATAGTAATTTGCATAGTTTTATGTTCTTTGTAGAGGTTTTTGGCTGCAGTTAGGATTGGATTAAGGTAGGTACAGGATCAAGAAACTCACAAAAAGTCAGTTTAATGTTTGAAGCTTCAGAGTTCCCTGGACTGCACTGAGAAATGGTTTTATGGCCAAAGTTGTCTTCCCTCAACAGAAGTCCGCACTAAGCACAGACATAAAACTAGACCTACAAGTGAGAGGGTCTAAATCCATTTACTCACAGAGCCTAAAAAATCTACCTGTTTAGGATGACAGCTGGTGGCAACAGCAAAAGTGGCTTATACTTCTCTGGTGCAAATGGTCTCTAGCTTGGCTTTATGTTTTAGGCTACCTATTCTATTTAAGATTAGGACTGCACATAACAGGACCAAAGTTTAGGATCACATTTTTTCGTCTTGCAAGAATCCAGAGGATTCAATTAAGTACCAGTGCCTGTATCATTGTATGAGATCACGGTTTTTTGAGCCCTTGTTAGATTTAGAACAAGGTCAGACATGCTTTTGACCACAAAAAATACTGGTTAAAACTTGCCTAACCTTCTTTCTGAACATTATATATTTATTAAATCCCGGTAATCTGTTTTTTTTTTTTGTGGTTTCAAATATTTCACAGTTTCCAAGGTAAAAAGAATACAAATTCGTTAACTTCAAGCTCTTGAAAAGATGATCCTTTTAAGGTGAATTAGTGGCATTGAAATATCAGATCAGATGAATAGGTTAGAAGATTCTAGTAAACAAATGACATTTGTGCTTTGAAAAAACTTTAAAAAAACCCCCCCAATATTTCCATAGAAAAAGATAAAATTAGACATGTAATATCTAGGGAGTAACCCATAAGAGAAATTTTATTTGACCTTTTTCTTTTCCATATTTTCAGTAGATATACTACATGGCAATTTTCCCCTAAAATAGGCAACATTTTCATATTAAAAAAATAAGAAGCAAGCTGAAGGAGCCAACTTAAAACCAATGCCAACAGCAAACAATCTGTATTTATTACTGGTATGGTTTCATCCAATTCTTCAAATTGGCTCTTTAACACTATTCTGCCACATAAAAAGTAAGTGTGCAGTACACTTCAGGTAATGATGCATCAACATTTGTGACTTTTCTGTCTTGGAAAATTAAGCCTAATTCTCAAGAGCAACGCTATGAAGAAGTACATTTTTAAACTACAGTGCTATTTTAAACTTGCTTGAAAAGTGTACTGCTGCAGAATTTGAATCCTTAAAGTGCATTCAGCAGAAAAGGCCCAACACTAACATCACGCTCCTAAGCATTTTTAATAAATAAATCTCTGTCATTTGCTCAGACTTCTTATATCATCATTCAGGGAGTGATCAAGTAAATCAGCAGCCTCACTTTTATTAATCTTACATGCGTTCTGTCTGCTGGAGGACTGTCATTTATAATTTGTCTTTTCTTGTTGCGGATTATGGAGGTAGAAAGAATGTGTCCCTGACTGCATTTTGTACCAGGTCCTAAGTACATTCAGACAAGACTTGGTTTTGCTTTTGTTTTGGTCTCACATCTTAATCATCCTACGAAAAAGAATCAAAGCTGTAAAAAGAAAACAGGCATTGAAAAAGACACAGGGAGCCTGAGATTCAAAAATCTGCTGATGTGGCTGTAGTCATGTAAATCATTCTAAACGCCAATGGAATGAAGCATGTACATGAAACTGTAAAGGCAAATGCTGCTGTTAAATAGGTGCAGATTCAGGCTGGTATGTAAAATTATATAAAGGTTTCAAAATGAATTAGCTGCCTCTACTTTATGTTTCTCCTCTCACAGTCATCTGCATAGATTCATTGCTGCAGTAAGACATCATCCTAGGTCTCACAGTACTGAAATATGGTATCTTTTAGCAAAAGAGAAACATAAATCTTGAAAAGAAGGAAGCATAAATCCTACTAACTAGAAAAGCCCAAAAGATTGCAAAGTATCCAGGTAATACCTATTTGCTCACAACTTAATTGAACCAGCATTTTTTCCCTCTTCACTTCGTAGAAGTCCAAAAGCCAGAGTAGCTGTCTTTGTGAAGATCACCCTCTTGTTTAGGAAGACTGTCTGAAAGTAATAAGCTCACGTAGAGGCTCCTATGTCACTCCTGCTCCAGGCTTCCAATATCGTGCAATTCTAAAGGTGAATAAAACATAACCCCTGCTGTCATACTTCAACGATAGCATGATTAACATAAATAAGTATTTCCATGTGTCAATAGAAGCACTCCCAAGCAATGACGACAGTATGCTTTATGTTCAGCTCTTCGATATTTGTGAAAACAAGCAGTAATGCAACAGTCCAATCAAGCAGACTGCAGCTGTCCATCACAGCACTACAGTTGTCTTAGATGCAGAAATGAACCTAAATCAGAATGCAAGGTCCAGCCACTCCTCCCCAAGCCTGTAGCATTGCATGGGGTTGTTGTGGCCAAAGTGCAGGACCCGGCACTTGGCCTTGTTAAACCTCATACAGTTGACCTCTGCCCATCAATCCAGCCTGTCCAGATCCCTTTGTAGATCCTTCCTACTCTCCAGCAGATCAACACTCCCACCCAGCTTGGTGTCATCTGCAAACTTACTGAGGGAGCACTCGATCCCCTCATCCAGGTCATCGATGAAGATATTGAACAAGACCGGCCCCAGAACCAAGCCCTGGGGAACACCGCTTGTGACCAGCCACCAGCGGATTTAACGCCATTCACCACAACTCTCCGAGTCTGGCCATCGAGCCAGTTCTTTACCCAGCGAAGAGTAAACCTGTCTAAGCCACGAGCTGCCAGTTTCTCCAGGAGAATGCTGTGGGAGACGCTGTCAAAGGCTTTACTAAAGTCCAGGTAGACAACATCCACAGCCTTTCCTTCATCCACTAGGCAGGTCACCTGGTCATAGAAGGAGATCAGGTTGGTCAATCAGGACCTGCGTTTCATGAATCCATGCTGACTGGGCCTGATCCCTTGGTTGTCTTGCACATGCCCTGTGAGCACCCTCAAGATGAAGCGCTCCATGACCTTCCCCAGTACCAAGGTCAGGGTGACAGGCCTGTAGTTCCCGGGATCCTCGTTCCAGCCTTTCTTGTAGATGTGTGTCACATTGGCAAGCCTCCAGTCTTCTGGGACCTCCCCTGTTAACCAGGACTGCTGAAAAATGATGGAGAGTGGCCTGGCAAGCAGACCAGTGCAACCCCTTGCTGAGAAAGCTACCCATTGCAAATGCAGGGCAGCAGCACCCAATCTCACCTCCCTGACAGCCGTGCGTTCTGATAAGTGACAGACAGCAGCCTCATAATCACCACGCCAGCAGCCTCAGGTGAATCCCAACCACCTCGACAGATTTTAAGAAAACCAGCCTTTCTGAGTAGCCTCACACCTGTTGCTCCTGCTTGTCGGTTGCCTTCTCCTTCCCAAACTGCAGCACTACGTACAGAAGTCAGGGAGCAACCGTGCCTATGCACAGTGAGGAAAAAAGTTCTTGGGAATTTCAGCTCCTTCCCTCCATTCTCTATCACTAGGGTCTCGTTCACCAACAGGCACATTTTTTCCTGAACCTCCTTGGGTAGCTAGCACATTTTTCTTCTAACAAGATCCTTGTACTCTTCTTGAGCTGCCTACCTTTTGTTCCAAAGGTGATAAACTCTCCTCTTTTCCCTGAGCCACAGCAAAATCTCCCTGTTCAGCCAGACCGGTCGTTTTCCCCGCCAGCTCGTCTTGCGGCACATGGGGACCGCCTGCTCCTGCGCCTCTAAGATTTCCTTCTTGAAGACTGTCTATCCTTCCTGGACCCTTTTGCCCTTCAGGACTGTCTCCCAAGGGACTCTTTCAACCAGTGACCTGAACAGGCTGAAGTCTGCACTCCAGAAGTCCTTGGTAGTGGTTTTGCTGACCTCCCTCTTTACCTCACCAAGAATCGAGAATTCTATCATTTCATGGTCACTAAGCCCAAAATGGCCTCCAACCACAACATCTCTCATGAGTCCTCTCTGTTTGTAAACAGTAGGTCAAGCAAGGCACCTCATCTGGTAGTCTCACTCACCAGCTGTGTCAGGAAGTTATCTTACACTCCAGGAACCTCCTAGACTGTTTCCTCTCTGCTGTGTTACACTTATTTCATTATACCTTGTATAGTTTCCGCTTGACAACACTTCCATGAGAACCTTTCTGCCTTTTAGTTGTATTCAGCTATTGTCTATTTTCATTTATTGCACATCTTTTTTGGCATTCAGTGAGATCAGTGGACGTGAGTTCCAGCCCTCTGTACGAATCATTTAGAAGTAGGCTGTAAAGCAACAAGTCTGCCAGATACACATAGACAGTTTGGGCTAGAATGCCTTCCTCCCAGTACAGACACAAAGAGTTTGGACCCATATACACTATCTTAAGTAGAGAGAATAGGATGCTAGGTACCCACAGTAGGATGTTTGCCACCCGCTTTTTGGATGCTATCATCAGGTCTAAAAACAGGAATGTTCAATGAGAGTATCAAGCTACTTGAAAGGTAACCCATGAGTTAAGTGCAGTACTTTCTATCAATTTATCATAATCCACTTCTGTGGGGGAAAAGTCCATTTTACTGAAATATTTCTTCAGTCAGGAGAAAAGAAGGTATCTATTTCAATAGTAATGCACTGGACAATCAGAATATTGTACATGCCTTGACATATTTGTCTCTTGAGAAATATATTTACACATATCTGTCAAAATCATTCCACTTCTCTCAACTATGCATTGTTGTGTAGATAAAAACATATAAGTCTGAGCACTTTGCATTTAAACACACACACAGAGAAGTCTCTACCTAGATTCCCAAGCATTCTGTTTTGGTGATCATAATATGTCCATTATGGCAGTAACTACTGAAATACAGTATTGAACGCAGCAGGCAAGTAATATGGTTTCTGCCACAGAATTCTAGAAAAGACTAGGAGGCACACTGCAGCAATGATACACATTTATAGATGCCACTGCAGCAAGAGTCATGCTAAACTGCTAGAGGCCTAGATGCTTGCAGTGAAATTGCTTGTCCTTTAAATGGTTGCTTCTCAAACATAATTGCTTGATTCTGGATAAGAAATAGAGAGGAGGGGGAGCATGTATCCTTCTTCCTGTTGCAACTGTGTGAACCAGAAGAGTTACAGCCAAAATTCTGAGTCAAGATAAATGATAAAGTCATTGTGCTTTTAACTGAACGCCAAACAAATTTTCTTCTGCTAGTTTTTAGACAAGATTCATTTACTACAATAATCTCTTTTACACCTAAATACTGCTATGGTCACCATCTAAAAGGTTTATAAATGATCCTACAGGTTTGCAGTATAAGACAATTACCTAAGTGCAAATCAAAGCCTGCCAAAACTCCAAGATACACAGCAGGTTACTATTTTCTTGTAAGATTCACATTTGCAGCATATGCTTATAAACTGGGCATCCACCAACTGAAACTGCAAATGTAGATAGACATTTTTTCCCCTACTATAAAGCTATAGAACATTTCAGCTTAAGTGCGCCATTTCATCTTTTGCACATGAAATTCGTGCACCAATTTTAAATGTGTTATCCTACCTATCAATAAGCTATATAACGCATGTTCTAGTCTGTGTAAATCAAAGTATATTTTTGAAATATATAATAGCTATGATTAAGCTAGTACATAGATCCATGCCAAATTCACATATAGCAATATTTGTGCCAGTAAGCTACTCAAAGGTAAATACAACCAAGTTATGAACATATTTCTTTATAAAGAGCTTTGAAGCTCTGAAGTATAATGAAAAGCTGCAGTGCAACTAATGGAATAAAAAAATGGACTCTCAAGAGAAGAACGGGAGACAGACATAGTTGGAGACTAAAGCCCAAAGAGAAATGTGAATGTTATACAGAGTTTGCGAGGGAAAAGAGGTGATGAAAGAGAAGAGAGTACCTGAGATTCATGGGAAGAGTCAAATCTATGCAACTGGGAACTAATTATGAAGGGAATTAATAAATCTGTCACCAGTGCAGATTGAGAAACTGGAATAGCAAACTAACCACCAGAGTAAGGATATAAAATGTGGTTCTGAAATTGATGGAAGGTAGGGAAAATTCTATAATTATCCTTTATCTGTAATTATCTTTAATTATCCTAATTAATCTTGATTGCCTTCCATGATGAAATGACTGGCTCTGCAGACAAAGGGAAAGCAGTGTGTGTCATTTACCTTGACTTTAGCAAGGCTTTGGACACAGTCTCCCATAACAGTCTTGAAGGCATGCTGAATGAGTACAGACAAGATGGGAAAACTTCAAGGAGACAGAAAAATTGGTTGGATCATTGCACTCAAAGGATTGTGGTCAACAGTTCAGTGGCTCTCCTTGGAGAGAGGAGACAAGGAATGATGCTACTAAACACATTTGGTATAGGATCATCTAGTTCATGAAGAACACCAAACAGAGGGGAGCAGTTGATACACTCGAGGGGGAGCAGGGGACTTTGACAGATGGTAACCCAGCTGACCCATGAAGGTGGAGGAAAGCAAAGGCAAAGGCACCTGGGAGTCCTGCACCTGGGATGACATTAACCCCAGGTAACAACAAGGCTGGAGGTGACTGGTTAGAAATCAGCTCTGCAGGGCATGGTGGACAGCAAATTGAGTTGCTTCACATCCATATGGCAGTGAAGGATAACAGCATACTGGACAGCAAAAGTGTAGCCAGGAGGTATGAGAGAGTGGTTATTTCCTTTTGTTTTGCCCTTGTGAAGCTCCATCCAAAATAGTGTCTAGATTTGCATGCTTCCAGTAACAACTGATGACTAGAATGGTTAGGACACTGCAGCACATGACATAGAGAAACCAAAAGAAATATATTTGTTCAGCCTGTAGATAAGAAGGTTAGGGGCAGGACCAGACTGCTGCCTTCAACTACCTAAAAGTGAGCTATAGAGAAGACAGAGCCAGACTTATCTCAGAGTTGACAAGCAAAAGCATGAGAGAGAATTGTCACAAGGTGTAGCAAAGGAAATTTGCCTGAACCAAGGGAAAATTACATTCATGGTGAGAATAATTAAACACCAGAACAGAGAGGCTTTGGGTCTCCATCCTTGGAGATTTTCACACTTGGTTCAACATGGTCCTGATCAAACTTTGAAACTGAGCTTGCTTTGAGCAGGATTAAATATGCTCCAGACGTCCCTTCTGAACAAAATTTAACAATACTAAGTTTGGGTTGGATATTAAAAGAAGTGGGCTCTGAAATGAGTTTTAGGGAAATATTTACTTTCTAGCAAAGGACAGTAGTAAGCAAAAAGAGTAAGGAGAATTATGGCTTACGTTAGAAATAAAATTTAGGGATTTGATGATGATGATGACTTGCCTGTTGATTCACACTCACCTGGGGGAAAGGAGCATTCTCCTAGACCTAGTGATTTGTATCTTTTTGATTAGTTATGAATCGGCATAGTCACCATAACACCTAGGTAGTCAGTGGTTTTAAAAATTATACCCAAAGAGCATCAGTCTTTCTGAAAATTAATTAGCTCAGTAAATCATTTTCAGCAGTTTATTCAGACAAGGATCCAAGTCAAGTTAGAGTTCACAGGAATTCTTCAGATATGAATCTGCATTCTGAAGGTCTGAACCTGAAGAGAAACTTGGAGAGAATTAATGGCACATGAGGTAATATATATTCGCAAAATAAGGACTCTCTTCAGTGAAAGTAATAATGTTGGAGAAAGATTTTGTGTAACAAATCCTTGTGTGTGCTAGTCCATCTAACCATCTTGATAGCTTGTTTGACCAAAACAAGAAAGAAACCTTTTGGAGATGATCTAACATACTGATTTTTTTTTTTATGTATGTGCTCCTTTTTCTAAACATAGTAACTGAGCTGTTAATATTTGGATTTTATAAATGCTTACTTTGTTCTATTTTAACATTTCTTGTCTATAGGGGTAATTGTAGGGACCTGACAAGTGACACATTTCACACATCTGATGATTACTAAAACCAGATTACTGCCGATTCCACCAAGGTAATGTTAAAGATGTTTAAGAGGTAGGGAAGATCTTTCAGAAACATTCACAGACCATCTTAGGAAGTGGCAAAGCAATGAGCAGCATTGCCAGAGGGATTTAGGCATGCAATATCATATGAGTAGGTCCCTGAAGGGTCTTAGCCCTAAAGGTCTTCCAGGTACTTGGCAACAGAAAAGGTGTCTCTGCACCTTCTCATTAGACTGATTTCTGCTAAATCCTTGGAGTATTGAGATTCTATAATCACTGTAGACAGGTCTTATGAGACAACATGAGAATTAAGAATATTGTTGGGAAAGATTTCACACCTGTTTTTGGTACACAGGGAAAAGAAAAGCCAGGTAAACAAGACTACAATAATGGATAAGAAGGCATGAAAGGCAGGAAGATGAATAAAAAAAGGCCCCCCACAAAATGAAACACAAAAAAACAAAAAAGAACCACAATATGAAAATAAATGGGATTAAAAGTCAAAACAGCTAATGAAAGTTACAGCACTTAATTCATGTAAGAAATTGGATGACTTCTGAGAGAAACAATTTAAATGTTCCTAGATGAATGCAAAAAGCCTGGACAACAAAGTGGAGAAAATGGAGCCACTAGTATAGGTCGTTAAACTGCTGTAACAACCATAAGAGAAAAATATGGATGAATATCAATCCTGATAGGAAGTAGGTAGTGGTTTTCTTCAGGTAACCATAAATAAACATAAAGGCAGTGTGGTTGCACTGTACCTTAGCAGTGTGACAGGGAGTAAAGAAAAAAAGAAAATAATAGCACAGATAAAGTTGAACTGGTTTACATCAAAAATTATTTTAAGGAAAGACTGGTATCAGGGCAGATTTTTCTAAAACCCCTGAATCAGATTTGCATTCAGATGGAGACTTCATTTTATTACTATAGAGAATAAAAGATACGTGGAATTATGTCAAGAAAAAAAAAGGTTCAGATGTTTCTGCACATTGTACTTGAAAAGTTCCTTCAGCAACAAGCTTTGGAGTCAAAAATGTTAGGTTATCTTTGGGTCAACAGTGAAGAGCTAATCACAAAATATTATTGAAAGAAGTTACCACAACTGCCTTAAATTATATTAAAAATATACACAAAAAATACATTTGTAACTGAAGTTTCCAATTTCAAAAGCTTGAACACGAAGAATTTCTGGGAGCTAGTAGATTAAGTCTGGTTGTCCAGAAGACTCAAGGAAGTTTCTTCTATATCCTTATCTTCTGAAACCAGTAGTATAAAACAATCTTTAACTTGTATCCCAAGCACTGTGAAAATCTCATATGGAAAGTTCGTGTTCTAATGGAATAAATTTGTGTCTCAGAAAGGTTATTAGAAGTCAACAGAAAGCTAACAAGCAAAGGGAAAGACTGATGATTCACCAAAGAACGATATAAAGACCTTGCTATCCTTCAGAGCTCTCAGGACCTTCACTTCTGTAACTAAGTAAAAACATCAATCAAGGAAGGTGAAATGGTCAACACTCCCTGTTCTGCTTTGATATCCTCTGTCCTGAGAAAGCTGTCTTGTATCCTTAAGAAGCTTCCACTAAAGAAAGAAGAGATCATTTCGTCCTGGTTAGTGAAGTCTGATGAGGTGAGTGAGGCTATTTGGAACATTTCCCCAAGTGGGGAGTGTGGAGGTGCAGGGCAGGGGGAGAGATGTGTTTTGCCTACCACCCAGGTGCAAGTCATCTCTATGAGTACATCACATGATTGTGACTGACTTCCCAGCCCTCCAAGAGGGCAAAAAGATATCCTTGTTCTATGTATAGGAAAGGTACAGTTAGGACTGCTGCCACTTAGATTTTCATAACTATATCATTTGCCCTGCAGACAGGATAATGCCTAGAGTATCAAAAAACATCCTGAAAGTCAAAGGCTTTTTGGTCCTCAAGGCTTTTGCTTTGGGCATCTGTCTGTTGGTGTCGAAGTTAATTTTATTACTCCTTTGACTAAATAAACTAGGGCTGCTTAAATGACACTAGATGGAATGCTTTCTGTAGGATGCTTTGGATCAAATCAGTGCTTTTTCCCTATAATTTAGAATTAATAGCTCAATATATACAACAGGAGTAAAAATGCTCCAACTTTCCAAATGCATTTCCACTTCTGCCAATTCAGCTGTGTTACAGTAGAAGATTAAGTACTAAGAGCTCAGGGATCTGACTGCATCAATTTTGTATATTCATCTGCATTGATATTTATTTGTTTGTTTCCTATAACTTCTGTACCTCAGGTTATGCCTCAGAAAAACTTCATTCCCATTGTGGGAAAATGGTAAGAAATTAAAGCGGTAAAACTGTCCTTTTTTATCCCTTCATCAATTTGGTTTCTACTTTAAGACCCTGCAGCCAACACTTTTGCAATGGGCATCAGTAGGAACTTCTCCCTCCCATGTTTCTTCTCCCTCTTTGCAACAGGTTGGTTTTTTTTTTTTCTTTCTCCTCTTTGGTGACCATTTTATGTGTGAATGCACAAAAGTGGTAAGTCAGGTGATGAGCAAGTAAACTGCCCTCAGCATCATGGTCCTTAGGCAATGCTTGTCAGACTTGAGTGTCCTTCAGTGTTCAGGCTGTCTTTTGGTCTAATTTGAAATGGGTCACTTTGGTGAACCTTAAGAACACGAACCAAAAGCAAAAGTCACCTAAACTTTTGATTCATGGCATTTGCAACTGTTCTGCAAGAGTTTGTATGAAAGTGACCTACAACAATCTCAAAACAGTCTGGGAGAGAGCTGTAAGGGCAATTGCATTTTCAAATAAAAAAAGAGAGGGTTGTCTTTTGTAACAATTGTCTTGTTTCACCATCTGCCCAATGCTAATTGAAAAGGTAGGCACTGACATACAACTTGCAAACATTTCTCTTACTAATTATATATTTACAACATTAAGCAGGTTTCCACAGTGTAAAATAACAAGCAAGAATACATGTTTTTATAACACCTACTTTAAAACCATGCTATTTGTGACAAAAACAACCCTGACAGCTCTTTGCACCATCAAAATCAACAACTGGGTTACATAACCTTATTCTCTGTGATATGCAAATTCCTTGGCTTGGTGAACAAGCATCTCAAAAGAAGTTGTGCTGGTATTAGTCTGGTCTGAATAGAAGGCTGGATAATAGCACAGAGATCAGCTCTGTTCTCTGTATTCAAGTTTGGGGATCAGAGAAAATGGATGCAAGTCATTAATCACATCATTGTGGGGTTCTTCCATTGTTTCACAAGGAAACATCAAGCTGCATGGCTGGCACACTTGCCCTTTCTGTCAATTAGAAAATGATAAAAGTGTTTCTTAAAATAATCTTAGTCTAATACTGTGACTTTCATGCACAACATAAAAATGCCAGGTCTTTACCATACTTCAAAGAATATGATTAGCGATGAATGCACTCTTCTTTTGCTCTCAGTTTGCAGAAACACTTAAAAATGGTAAATCTACTCAATGTTAGTAGTACTTGGCTGTTTTTTTTTTCCTTTGTGAGCTGTTACAGTGTTTAATCATCTAGTTAAAGGCAGTAATCATTTGCCTAAACCAGGAAATAATTCAAGTAATGAGATATGCAAAACAGACACATATGCACACAAAAAAACCCCTTCATTCCCATAAGGCTTGCTTTCTGAATCGGCAAAAAATAATGAATCTTTATGTCTGAGGTGATAAAGCAGGACTCCTCACTCTCAGTATCTCCATCTTCAGTTAGATTGCTTGCAGATCCACTGAAATTAGATGTCAGTGTAAATTATGGTGTAGGCCGAGTTACTAGCCAAGGCTATGAAGGGTAGACACATAAAAACAAGGTACTATTGAAGGTAATTGCTTCTGATCTTAAAGTTCTTAAGCGACAAAATTGGTGCTGATGTGGCATTTGCATCAAAGGCTCCCTTTTAATTGACACTGACTAGATGGAAGGCTTGGGTTTTTTTCCTAGAGGTTTTATTTTTTTCCTCCTTAATTCTTAAAATCCACCTTGTAAAACAGTAGCAGACTGCGGAACACAATTCAGCTCAGCAGTAAAAGAATATTTCTGTTTTCCACAGGATTCAGGGAAAAAGCGTGTGTGTATCTGCATGCATGCATGTTGCGTGTACACATCTGTCTATTCTGTCTATATGCACGTGTGTGTGCACACATGTGTTTTATACAGAGAGGGGAAAAGAGCAAATTTATATTCGTAAGCAAAACAGTTGTGTTTAAAATGTTTGTTGTGGTTTAACCCCAGCCGTCAATCACGCCCCACGCAGCCGCTCGCTCACTCCCCCACGGTGGGGCGGGGAAGAGAATCGGAAAAGTAAAAATGAGGAAATTTGTGAGTTGAGATAAAGACAGTTTAATAAGTAAAGCAAAAGCTGCGCACGCAAGCAAAGCAAAACAAGGAATCCATTCACCACTCCCCATGGGCAGGCGGGGGTTCAGCCATCTCCAGGGAAGCAGGGCTCCGTCACGTGTAATGGTTTCTTGGGAAGACAGACGCCTTAACTCCGAACGTCCCTCCACCCCCTTCCTTCTTCCTTGTCCCAGCTTTATATACTGAGCATCTTTGGCCAGCCTGGGTCGGCTGTCCTGGCCGTGTCCCCTCCAGCTCCCCGTGCACCCCCAGCCTTCTGGCTGGCAGGCCAGCACGAGAAGCTGGACTGTCCTTGACTGCTTAGTGACAACTGAAAACATCAGTATGTTATGAACATTATTTTCATCACAAATCCAAAACACAGCCTCATAGCTTCTATGGAGAAAATTAACTCTATCCCAGCTGAAACCAGGACAGGGTTAAATCTGAAAAAAAATGATGGCTAGATTTGTCATTGCAGTGCCTAGCTCTCAGACAAGCCATTGTCTAGGGTAGTGCTCAGCTGGATTTAGTTCCCCAGGCTCCCCACGTCATCTGTAAATACAAACTCTAACAATACATTGAAGCCAGCAAGTCAAAGAAGGCACCACCTGAGCTAGCCAGGAGGAAAGTATAGCAAAAGGGCAAAAGTTAAGCTTCATATATTGAATGTTTTTAAGCATGTTAAGCCAGAAAGAAGGAGACACCGGGCTTTTCAGTTTTCCATCTAAACCTTTCTCAGAAGGGTTCTTCTAATGCAGTGATGCTTTGAAAATGCAGAAGGCACATACCTACCCCTCACTAGGCTTTCTTCAGCTAGTTCTCAAAAGACTTGCATGGTGCCCTGGCTGTTTGCCCCACGTGCACAAGCCCTTGCAACTATATTACCTTGAATATACTTGGTTCATTTAACATTGACGTGAGATTACATCTTGGGAAGAAGAGAGTAGGGTAAAAAAACAGCTGTGGATGTCAGGTACAGAAGCAGAGACCAGCCATCATGTCTCACCACCATGTGCTCCCCTGCAAACCTTGCCACAGAGTTTCTGCTCATCACTCATCACATCCTTTTAAAGGAGGCAGCACTGAGATGGGATTGATCACAGCTTATTTTACCCGTCTAAAGGGCATCTGGACTAGGCTTCCTAAGAGCTCTTTGAATTCAGTGGAGGGAGAAAAGCACTTCATGATGATCACCGATTTCTGGAGATGACAGCTATGTCAGACTGGAAGCAAAACTTGTTGGTAACAATAGTTACTGAAATTAGGAAAGCCATTCTCTGCCATGTTTCCTCCAATGGAGAATGGATGCACAGCACTCTAGTTACACAACCATATCCCTGTCCATTACACAAAGGAAGAAACTGCCTACAAGCATAGTTTTATTACTACTTTTATACTAACATGTGTAAAGCAGGAAGACAAATTAGTATTCACTTTCAGTGAGATCATTCCGTAGAAGCAGGGTTGACTAACTTCATACATCCTACACAAAATTTAGATTGAGAGAAACCATATGAGTCTACTCGGAATGTCCCTGTGGAGAAGTCCATCTCCACGCTAGTTAGGAGACTAACTGCCTAAACTCACTCAGTGCTCTCCCGAGCTCAGCCCCTGTCCAGCCATTAAAAACAGGACCCATGAGCCTGGCTCACTGCTGCCAGCACATCAGCATCCTCCTGGGAGCCACACCATCTCCTGGGCTCTGCAAGCACTTTAGCATCTTCAATCTTCTCACATTCAAGCCAGCTCCCAGGAGCATCCTGCTCTGCAAGAGGCAACAGCAGTTGCAGCCCTTGGCCTTGTGTTCCCACCCCAGAGCCAATAGATATTCAGCACAGTTCAGCATTAGGTACCTGAGATAACTCTCTAATGGTCTTGTCCCAAATACGGGTTCTTCCACCTGGTATGCAGAGAGCCAAAAAACACACAGAGCCAAGACATTTGCTTTTAGTCCAAATCTGCGCAGAGTTGGGTGCTAGGTAGTAGGCCCACAAAGCTGGCACGCCTCAGTTAACACACAGAAAATATTTATACACTTACGAGCAACAGCTGTCAGTATTTTTTAAAAGTCGGCTCCGTTACCCTTGTTCCCATTGGTTCTCACCAGCCTTGTCTCCACTTAAGGTCACAGCATCCTCCTTTTTCTCTAGGCATGCTCAGTGAGGAAGGGGCTTTTGTGAGGAGGGGGCTTTCCCCGCCCAGGGGCAGGTTTCTATTATGCATATATGTTAATTATACGTTAATTATGATAGTTCACTCAAGGTTGAGTAGCTGTGTTTCTTTTGTGATTATCTTGTTCCTTCCCTCAAGGCTGCACCTTGTTAACTGCTCACGGAGACTAAACACTACCCCCAGCTTAACTCCTTGCGTGCCTTCAACAACGGTGCGTGGATCTACCATCCCCATACAGCTACATGCTACATGAAGACTCTCGGCAGCATCGCTCACAGGGGGGCTGATGACAAAATGCACATGTGCTGGTGAGGGTCAGGCAGTGCTGCCTGGGCAAAAAGAAAATTACAGCAAAGTTTAGGGAACTTTCTGAACCATCACGAACACAAGTAACTTGCAAGGCATCAAAAAACTGCTTCAGTGAGCACAGTTCCTCCCGGCCTGGTCAGGACTTTACAGTCTTACAGAATCACAGAATCATTAGGGTTGGAAAAGACCTTTAAGATCTGATTCTGTGTATATACCCTGGAGAAATATTGTTACATATTGTTTCTACACCTATTTTTGGCATATTAGCAAACTTGGTTTACCACACATTTTTTTCCACAACTTATTTTTCCCTTAAAAAAAGCCAATAATACTATTTCCAAAACATCACATTTAGTAGCTTAAACTGAGGAACCGACAACACCTACACAGTTTCGCTTAAGGCTTTGCTGAGACAAAAAAATGCAGCTATCTTTATTTCTACTTTCACATCTTCTGTAGTCATCCATTCTCATTGATGTGCTCACATAATAATTGACTAGCAAAAAATTTAAAGGACACTAGCATCCATGTATATTATAGAAAATCCATACAAACTCCATTCTGGGTGATATGTAATCCAAGAACCGAAAGATAAAATTAAGACCTCTGCACTCAGTCAAAGAAACTAATTCAGCTCCCTTTTACTATGCATCCAAATTACCAGGTTCATTATTTAAAAACACACAAGGAAAAAAAAATAAGAGAATTCACCCATAAACTGGATGCATGCATTGTTTTCTCAGATCTGCAATAGATGTATGGTAAACGTATTAACGACAAAAATGATTCCATTTTCCCTTAGACCTTTTTAAGGCAAAACTAGTAAAATTTCCCTTAATATACTCGGGTCTAGATATTGTGGGTAGTTGGAAGCAAACTCACCTATCCTTACGTCTTATCCTTAGAGATCCTGTATCATTTCCACCTCCCAACTTTCCTCCCCCCATAGCAGTCTATTCAAGACATGCTAACAAGTGCATTTGCATTTTAAAAACTGAAAACTAAGTGATATAGAAGACACAGTGAAAAACTATTTCTACAGATTATACAAAGCCCTTGACAATAGCTAATCAGACACTGCTACTTAGCACACCCAGTGTATTGGCTTTCTTGATAGCTTCCCCTCCACCGCCCCCCGCAATTGTTTGTTCTCTTTTACTGTTGTGCCTTGTCGTATGTCAAGATAACAAGCTCTTTACAGCAGAGATCATTTTATTATGCACATGGATGGTGTCTAGAATAGGGTCTTGAACCCTATTTGGGCTTCTTAGATGTTACTGCAATAAAGAACAACTATTATTATAATAAAATTAATTGGGTTGAGAATGGTTGGCATCATATAAATGCATGGAGGCCATTAGAAAGAAAGACTCTTTTCCACTGTTAGAAGCAGAAGGTTTGTTCAGCCATTTTTTCAAACTGGTGCCTTGCTTTTTTCCCCTTCAGAATACATAGGTATAAGCTACTTTCTCGTTTGTATTCTGAAAACAAAGCTGGTGCTAGTTAAAGGTGGAAAGACCACATCTGGATGTGGCTAGAAGATAAGCCAGGAGAGTACGCGATTTCACATATTAATTTTACTTTTATGTCTTCTGAGTTGTTCTATTATGTCTCTGAATGACAAAGAAAAATGCACCATAGTCTTGCATTTTCTCTCTTTCCATTTCACATTTAAATAATGTATTTCCTGTAAGTGCATTAGCTGTAATAGAAGCATGTCCTGATAAAACGGTTAGGAAATAGAATACAAAAAAACTGCAAAGTAACCTTCAAAGCCACCATAAAAATCACAACAAAGGAATTAGAATTTAAAATATCAAAGTATCCAAACTACTTTAATCGCTGAAATGGAAGGTATGGGGGAAGGAGGGAGGGGTTGCTTTTCCAGTGTTGTTATATTTTTGCGACTTAAAGATCCATGTACTTCAGCAATAGCTTAAGAATGAAGCAACTGTGTTTTCAAATACACAAATAAATGTAAATAGGACACGTAATTTTTATTTCTTTCTGTCTTTTAGCCATTCTTTTTCTTAGCATGACAGTCAGTGTTCATCTAAAGTCATAACACCCTGTGCACACCTCCATTCTTTCTCAGCTATTGTGATTTGCCTCTATTTTCTTCTTTAAAGTACAGCATGTAATTTGCTACCTAAGGTGATTCAAGTGCAGTGTGGAAGACTGAACACTCAGTGACCTTAGCTCAGTGCCCTCTCACTGCAACAAATAATGCAGTTCTTTCCAATTGTCACAAGAAGGCAATCACATTAAAACCTTAATCTTGCTCCAAAATTCTCCCTGGATAAAAGCATATAATTTGTACACTCCAATGTATCTAGCTGTCAGACATGGATTTATTAGCTTCACCTAGGACCACTTTCCTATTCTGCTGTTTCTGTATCTTGCTTTAGTGATTAGAATTATTTTCATCATCTGCTTCTATTTTCAGCTTCAAAATTCCTGCCTGACATTTATCTCAAAACAGGTTTCTAGCAAGAAAATGTAGCTGTAGCCAGAACTCAGTTTCCTTTGGGAACTTCATCTCCAAAACATGATTTTTTTTCCCCTGCCTACAGCATTTCAGTTGTATTAAACTCTCTAAAAGCACTGCTGTAATGCCTGTAAAAGTATTTTCCTGGTGAAAAGAGATAAATAAACATGCATAGAAAACAACTTCCATGTTTCTCACGCAGTGGGAAGCCTTAAAAATCTCAGCCTCTAGCAAAATTTAATTCTTAGTGGAATGCAAGTTTCATGACAGTGTGTAACACTCACCAGTGAGAAGTTCCTCTACCCTGTATTTTGGACTTTGGTTTTGTCAATGCAAAGTAGTCACAAACCACAGGCCTGGCTTAATATCTCTCTCTCTCAGTTTGGACTTAACTTTATTTCTTTTTGATTGGCCACAATTTGGAATTCATCTTCACAATCACAGTAGTTAGAAATCTGTTAAGTGACAGCTACAGTCCTTGTTTCCAGAATGTGGTACTACAAGCAAAACACAAAATGTCAAGAGCCATGCAATAAAATCTACAGTTTTACATAAAAATACCCTAGGGGAAATTCAGGGGGTCATCTAGTTTATCCTATGCCACAGCGGAATCGGCTTCAGTGATGTCCTAGCTCACAGGTTTTTGTCTCACCAGTTCTTAAAGAAATTCAGCTCTGCAGATCTATATCCTCCCCCAAAAATCTATTGCAGTGCTTCACCATTTCTACCATTAGAAAGGTTTTTCTAAAATCCAACCTGAATTTTCCTTGATACAAGCTCATTGCTTTTCTCTCATCCACCAAGATTATTCTTCCCCTCTCCACAGCAGCCTTGAACTTACTTCACCATGGCAGAGCCGCTTTTCTTTTATGGACTGCCCATGAATCACTGCAGGCAAGATTAAGCCTCATAGACTGAGGCTACTTTTGTGATGCCAAACTGTAGCATTTTCTGATGGTTACCTTGCCTTCCGATGACCCACGAAATCCTAGATTTCCACAGTAATGCATCTTTGCTAGGGAGGCTTTGTACTAATGTTAAACCAGCAGCAGCATAAAACCAGTTCCCTTCTCTCTCATTTCCTAAGTGACTGTTGGGGATGGGGGGGGGATTTCTGCAGAAGGAATCCAAGGAAAAAAATTTACCAGTAACATCCCATTTGTAGCCTACAGAGCACTGGTGGCTTTCAAGGGCTGTTAAATTCAGAGGCAAATGCCACCAGTTCTGTTATGAAAAATGTGCTCCCTAACCAATCCACAATTAATTTTAATATAAATCATGGAACCAAGATGGTAAGAATGGAAAATTGCCTCCCTGCACCTGAGGGGGCTCTGTGCCTCCTCACTGCCTCCCTGAAAAAGTGAGAGGAACGCCATAAAGTATGCCAGTACCAGCAGGGCTGTGGAAGAGCAGAAGAGGAGCAAACGAGGGCAGAGGAGCTAGAAAAATTAGTTTTCCTCCCCAACAAACCTTTGATTTCCTGTAGCAGATCACAGACACTTGCAACTTGCTTTAACTGGAATTCAGAACGTTACCTGGGGAAAGGGACAGAGATCATAAGCACCGTTCTGTTCTCAGCAGTGTGCGTTTGGGATGGGCATTTGCCATTCAGGTTCAAGCTGAGGTTCAGTGACAAGGCCCTTATCTAGCAAGTCAGGACACAGAGGACAGGCTGCTGCCACAACAAGAACCTTCTTATTTTAAAAACCAGTAAAGCTCACTGCCAGTCCAAATCTCCTTCTGTCCAAGCTGTGCCATGCATACACCATGCTTACAACTGCATTTATGCTTAGCTGTAAGGTCAGCAGGGATTTTTTTCCAGAGCCAACTCAACACCCTTCAGCAGAATACGCATAGCTGAATTTTACTTCAAGACGACAGACAAAGGGAGTAATTTTGTCCTTATCACAATGTGTGGAGGGAGAAGAGCAGCAAAACTTGATTTTGCAGTAGTGATGGAGGTAGCACTGTGGGAGAGAACACAGGTGGAGAGGTGGTTGAGCAACAACCCTAGGACTAGGGGATGGGGACCAGGAAGGACCAAGAAGAACTCTGAGAGGTGACAAGTTTTGTGTACCATGGATGTAGGCAGACATCTTTCTCTTCCCCATTGCTAGCCTTGTATCTCACTAACCAGGCTTACCTCAGGCTCTGGGATGCTCTTTCCCAGCTTACAAATCTCTTGGGAGCCCCATCAGCCCAGGGTCTGGGATCTCAACTCACTTCTCCAAGGTTCACCTTGCACCCCACAGCAGTCATCCTCCTGTGGTTCCACATAGTGCCCCCACTTCCCAGGCTACCTCCCACACCAGCTACTCTGAAGAAAATAATATAAGCCAGTCTAGAAATGTAATATTCTGCAAGTGCCAAAATGAGATCTGCATGCCATGTTATTTCCTTTTCAGCATTTTGTTTTGAAGGACTTAGGTGGACCAGGCCTTGTGCTGACCCACTCTTCTGGCATATAACACATCCAACAACACTGCTGAGACTGGCACTTTTTCACAGATGCACTGATAGGTCACCTGCTGTGGCTTCGCCACTACTCAGTGAATGCAACATGCACACCCACTTCCACGGGGTGAAGACACAGTTGCCCTCATGTATTTGGCACACTTTGGTCTGAAAGATAACCAACCAAAAAACCCCACAAGTACACACACAATTAAAAATTATGCTTTGGGACCACACGGGGCATGACGTGCAACCAGGGGAGACCTAGGACTGACTGCTGGGTAAGGTGAACACAACTATTTTTTGGCACCTAGCTTAAAGACTGTCTTCTTTTTGTCAGTAGGGATGTGGTTTTGGGCACTGAGCTGGGGGAAGAGTCAGCTGTGTGAGCAGAAAGGAGTGTGACAAGTTTGAACAATGTAAGCCTGAACTTCAGTCTGGTCTTTGCCTCCCATAAAGCAGGCGCACACCATGAGGCTTCTCATTAATTCCAGTCATTTTCAATCAGGCCACAGCAGTCTTGAGTTACATTATGTAACTTTTAACTGCTTTAAGACTTGTTTTATAGTGCTGGCAATACTCAGCAGTATTAGTTGTCACAATTTTCTAGGTTTTAATGTCTTGTTCTTTTTTTTTTTTCGTCTAGCCTTAGGTTGTTTAATTTTCTTTAACTGTCTATTGTTTGCAATAAGGGACAGAGCTTTTAAACCAGTGGTGAAATTTTCAACTTTGCTAGAACTCCTCTCAAATGAGTGGAAACTGAAAAGTTAGTAAGCCTGAGGCTTGTCAAGTCAGGAAAAGCTTTTACTGCCTTGCCTTAAATGGCAGTACAGAAGCTGTCCTAGGCTGGCAAAATGTCTTTGAAGTTGATATAAGATTATAAGCCATACTCTTCAGATAAGAAATAAGAGCACATTCTGGGCCCATTGGTTCACCTGTTAGAAAGTGTCAGTCTGAGCAGTTTTATGGGGCACCTATATGCCACTGGCCTTGGGTCAGTACAGGGCCTGGTCCACCTAAGTCCAGCTTAACCTCTATTTTACCTGCTTAAGAAAAACTAATATGGCACACAGTCTTCATTTTGGCACTTGCAGAAAACCACATATCTAGATTAGCTTATATTAATTTTATCTCACAACCTCCCTAATTTGAAGCTTTTAATGGAAGTTTGATTGTTCTCTTACTTCTGTTTTTTATTTGTTTGGTTTGGTTTCAAGCTCATTAATTTACTGCAATTTCTTAAGTTTTGAATGCAAACTTTGTATTGCACACCAAGTGGTTAATGATAACCACTTAAGCAGTTGTCATCCATCAATACAGTTTAACAAAGTCTTTCTTTTCCTCACAGAAAATACACGTTTGTAACAATCCATTGGTGCTCCTTCAACAGCAAGAAAATTACTAAAAACACACAGTACTCTGTGCAGTTCTACATTGGGTTAGGCAAAAATGAGTAAGGGAGACAGTAAGTGCATAGTACAACTAAGAAGTTCAGAAGTAACAGGACCATTAATCTACTTTCCTTTTTTATTTTATTACATTAACATCTCTACATAAATCTCTCAGGACAGGATATCATAAATTGTTTTTGAAAGCAGTTTTATCTCAAGGCTAAAGGCATCAGAGCTTAGTATTCCTTATTTAACAGTGATAAGGATTATAAACAATACTGATGCTGCCTGTACCCTTCCACACTTCTCTGTATATACAGAAATAGTGATGTATAAGTACTTTCCTCTCCTCTCAGAACTGAGGAAAAGATTACTCACTGAAAAAGGTACAAAAAAACAAGAGCTGTGTGAAGGATTTAAATTCAAATGAAAGATTTAGCTTAAACTTAATCACCAGTTGGACTGATACAGTTCTTCACAGTGACGTGTTACACTGGAAAGTAAACCGACTGATACAAAAAGTATGGAGAATTTGAGGGTTGAAACTGAGATAAATCCCAGTTATAATTTAATTTTATAAACTGAGATAAATCCCAGATAGACAATACACTATTCTGAATGTACTTATTAATGTTTTTAAAAGCATTTTATGCTGAAGTTAAAGGAAGTTAAAAAGCTTAGATTTTATGTGCTATTCTATTCTCCCTGTCAGTTGGAAAACGTATTGCTAGGTCTAGCTGCATCAGGTTGATAAAAAAGCACAAAGACACGTCTTGTAAGAGGCATCAGAACTTGCATATGCCATAGCTGGATAAATAAGAATATGGTACATAGATCTGGTTATTCTTTTAGTTCAATAAACATTTTTTTAAATGAAGTTGAATAGCGTTACATTGTCATTTGAATATCCAATGGTATTGAATGCCAGTACTCATACTGCTTTCAGAAAAAGCACTGAATCCTGAGAAGAGGTAGACACCCCCTGAAGTTGAAATAAGGAGCTGCATCAAAAAAAATCATGGGCCTAAAATTATTGTTAGTGGTTCGGTATTTTGCATTGTGACTATGTAAGAATTTTTCCTCATTTACATGTGTTCTACCAGAAATTAACTTCTCCGAAGACATCTGAAGAAATATTTTTGAGCTATGATTGCTTCATATCTTGTAGTCTCTGGTACCTTTGAAAATCCTAACATAATCATTTTGTATCTGTGTAAAAAAACTACCAGGGGCAGAGCAGGGCAAAACAACATCTGCCACTTCACTGATCTCTAGGGAACCTAAGTAAAAATAATGGTTTCTGTGCATTCACTGTGTTGTGTTTCCTACTTTGTTCTCCTCTCATTCCTGTAAATCCTAAGTACAGAATGCAGTAGGTGCCACTCAGGAGTCCTTATACCACCACAGGACTCAGAATAACATTCATAATATTTGGAGATACTAAAGGTGCTAAAATAATAGGAACACACACAAATACATATCAGCAACTTATTTTTCTGAAATGTAGAGATAATCCTTGTTTCAGCTTCTCTGCCTGTCTATTGGCAGCTTAGATATTGAGCCAAGCAACCAAATAAGCCCAAACCAATTTTTGGAAGCTTGTCACATGAAAGATCAGTCCACATATGAATCCACACCACAGGAAGAATAAAATCCACCGACACACCCTGCTACACAAAGCATGGGAAGCAGCTGGGTGAGGCTTCCCAGAACAGGCAGAGAGATGCTGCTGTGGGATGACCTCCTGGTGAGCTGCGGTGTAGGAAGGTGTTGGATGTGGAACTACCACACTTGTGAAATGAGACTACACCACAGTCATTGCTGGGCAACGTGGTAACTGCTTAGCACTGGAATCTGGTAGGAACAAACAGCCAAATTATTGGAAGGGTTTTGAAGCTTTCACAGGTCTACACAAGTATCTCTACCTTGGCTAGCTATTTTAAAGCCAATTTGGGTGGGTTTACATGTTTTATTATTGGCTATAGCATAGATAATCTCTTCAGATATGTTTTGGGCACTCTACTGAATTTTTAGGCCTTGAGAGGGGACACACATGGATATTGAGTATCCACGCATTAAAGAACAAAGACAGATCAATATTAAAACCTTATTCCTTCCTTCATCTCTCCTATTCTCCTTCTCAAAGGTTTCTCTGAAAGTTTTCTCAAGAGGGTCTTAAATCTGGCACCTCTACTGCTGAGTTACTCATAGCAAAACTCCTTACCATCCCTTTCCTTGGCCCGGGACCATTTTGGCTAGCAATGCTGGCTGGTATCTCTACCTGCTATAGAACAAAAAGAGCACTGTCCCTTGGCAATACCAAAATTTTTACTCCAGGCATTGCCCATCTCAGCACAAATCTCTATGCTGCATTTAGTGCTTTAACTAAGTAAGTCTGCTTTTTCATGCACCAACTTGGTCGGCTCTTCCAAAGACCTTTCCAGACCTTTTCTACGTGGCCAATTTCCAAGCATGCCTAAGAAACATATACAGACTTCCTTTTATTGAAGACTTCAGCTCCTGCTTCTTTCAGGAACATTCTATAAAAAGACATGCCACTAATTATGTAAATGCTGGTTAAATGAGAAAATGCCAGCAGATGGTGCTCAAGAATATGCAGCAATTCTCTTGTACACATTAAATGGCTTCTATCCTGCCATTTTATGCACAGCCTTCAGTCTCAAGAACCATACCGTGATGCTATTTTGACTTTGGGCTGATCCAGAAACAGACTTATGCAGCATATGCTGTCTGAAAGGGCTCCTCCAGTCTCCAAATAGCCCATGTTCAGGGACAACAAAGGAACTCAAACTTTCCATTGGATTAACCTTGATGGTAATTTTCTTATAAATTATTAATCTGAAAACTCTTTGGCATTGAATATTATTATCCTCTTTGTGCAGAGAGGAACACTGAGGTTCACAGAGTTTGGATGAACCCGACATCAGCAGTTCCTAACTCTATGTCAAGAAGGAACTTCTGGCTTTCTACAGTTTCAGTATTGCATTAAATATCATACCAACCAGATGTAAATATTCTGAAGGGCGTAATCTGGCAAAGAGCAGGGGACAGATATCCGATTTTTTCCTCATGATGCCCTTCACACATATAAACACCTGAGTACGTGGCTACACAGATTGTTATCTTTTGAAACTAATAAAAGTCAGCCACTGAGAAAATGTACTAACATCCATCAAAGGCAGAGCTGTTCAAGATCTGTGAAGCTTACCATGAGCTGCAGTACACAATGAAGAAAAACTCACCCGGCAGAAATCATGGACCATATAACCTAGCATGTGAAAGCTGCAAGTGCCAGATTTTGGCATTTCACAGGGCAAGTCTGAGTCTGAACACTTCTTAAAAAGGAAAAAAAAAAAAAAGTCACAGAAACTAAGAGCATCAGTCAGGCTAAAAATTTGGGAAGGGCAAAGATGTCATGCAGTAAATTATCTGACTTCTTTTGTCTATGCAATGGCATTTAAAGGCAAGACAGTCTGCAGGTGTAGACCATCTTTAGACACAAAAAAACAGTGAAACTGTAACACAGCGAAACAACAAACCCATGATGATTGGCTGGCATTAGTAATTTACCTCATTTGGTTACTGGATATTACCTTTGCACTATGCCTTCGGTGTCAGTTAATGTTGCATTTCCAAGCTGCAGAGCTCCTTGTGCAGTCAGAAACTGGAAATTATAGAAAACAAGAACCAACAGTGAGTGACTCCATGGCAGTCTAAAAGACTTTGTCTGTGAGTAGAATCATAGAATCATAGAATCTTCGAGTTGGAAGGAACCTTTAAAGGTCATCTAAGTCCAACCCCCTGCAGTGAGCAGGGACACCTGCAACTAGATCAGGTTGCTCAGAGCCCCGTCCAACCTGGCCTGGAATGTTTCCAGGGATGGGGCATCCACCACCTCTTGGGCAGCCTGTTCCAGTGCTTCACCACCCTCACTGTGAAAATTTCTTTCTCCTATCTAGTCCAAATCTATCCTTTTTTAGTTTAAAACCATTTCCCCTTGTCCTATCACAACATGCCCTGCTAAAAAAGTATGCAGGAGGAGAGCAGAACAGCCAAGTGACCTGCATATTGACTTCCAGAATTTGTAAGAAATTTTTCCTTTGGATATCAGTGATAAGGCACAGCTGCTCTACAACAATCCTGAGCAACCAAACAGATGGACACATCCCTGTGGATGCCTGACCCCCTATAGAGTGCTGCAGGCTCATTTAACCCCTGTCAGCACCAATGTTACAGGAGCTCTCATGTCTTTAGTTCAGTCCTTTTTCCAATCCTAACAAGAATAGTAAAGTTGCATGAAGATCTTGAACAGCATTAACTTTTGATTAAATTTCCAGTTGGGAAGCTGGTGGAGTCAGCAAGAGACAAGGAGCTGCTGATGCTCCTAAATTCTATTATCTACAGTAATGCAAATTCCCAGAGGAATTACTCAGGTGTTGTGTTTCATATAGCTACTTTTTACACTCTAAGCCAGAATGGTGAACCAGATCAAGTCATAAAAACAAAACTTTTAACTTGCATATGCCAAATGGTATAAATGACAGCCGTGCTCTCTAGTGCAAGCTAAAATAGTTACACAGTTATTCTCTTTTGCATTAGTTGTTAACAACCACAGAGAACATCCCGGGAAAGTCTCATAGTACCTGAAATCTGAAAAAATGCATCTTCACAAGTCTTTCTCTACAAGTGCCTGGGGAACCAAATAAGATGTTGCACAAGATGCCTTTGCCTTTTTGACTCCTTTCTGTGCCATGGTCTCCTGCACTCACAGAATGTGATAAAGTGCCTCATGCTATGTAATTGCATCAGCATTGATAAAACCACAGTTCCATTTACAAAAAGTAAGTCTTAGTGGCCTTAACTGAAAAGCTTTCTGTTTCAGCCATTCCTTGCACCACAGAAAGGAGGACATCTGGGCCACCACATCCAAACAAATAATTCTGTTTCCTGGATGAAAAAGTTCAAAGGAAAATCTGCAGAATCAGCAGAATGTACAGTCCCAATAGAGAAGAGCTTTAGATTCAAGAAATGCAAATTTTCTATGCATTTGTAGAAATAAAATTAACTTTTATTCCACATCAAAAATAGCTATTAGTCATTTTAATGGCATAATTTATGTTTCAGTAGTATTTTGTGTGTATACAGTTATAATCATTTAAGAACCACTGCTCATATGTCAGCAACAATATATTGTTCTGCTGCCACATAACTGTGACATAACACATAAAATAGCTACCTTTTCAGTTGTGCCATAAGCTGATGTCTAGCACGAGCGGGTAACATCTCCTAAACACTTTTGTATTTTGAACACACAGAGCTTAGATACTTTGGATCTAGTCAGGGGAGTTAACAATTCACAGTGCCTCGTAGATTCATGAAAAACAAACCTAAATTGCCTTCTGCTCCTTATGTATTAAAGCTGGACTCCAAGCGTATAAAAGGTACTGCACAAGCAAATGGTCCTCAAGCTCTCCCTGCCTCCAAGGATGAGTTTGCCTTAGCTGTTTGTGTGCTGACTAACCACGATGAACATATGGTAAGCAGAAGATGGCTGTAAATGAAACCATTCTGTGCTTTGTAACCACTTAACACTCTCTGGACCATGTTCTCTTGATTGTCTACATGGTTCCCACCACCATCTACAGAGCCTGAGGAAAATCCATCTTTGCATCCACCACATGCTACAGAAGTTAAGCACAGGCAACAAAGAGAATAACAAGAAAAAGGAGAGTAGTAAAGCAGCTTTTTATATGTCTTCCATTGTCTCTGGGTGACAGGCCAGCCAAATTTCATTAAACGGATAAATCCCTATGAAAGAGCAAGAAATACTCTTGAGAGTGGGTAGTTACAACATAGTAACTGAGCAATTTCTTCAAAATTTACTGATTTGAAAAACCAAGAATTGATCCTTAAAAGGGTAGAACTAAAACTCTTAATTTAAACAAAATCTGCTCTCCTACTAAAGAGGAAATGGAACAGAAGCAAAGATAAAAGACCAGTAGAAAAGTTGATAGTGAAGCAGAAAACCTGAAGGACAGGAAAAAGCACATACACATCCACCCAGTGTTGAAGAGGTCAGGAAGA
>NW_010509899.1:61146-65371 GCF_000687285.1 Phaethon lepturus
GTCATTAGGGTATGAGATAACAGTTTGTTACATTATCATAGAGAACAACAGACAATGAGTTATTGTATTCCCATGTACTTCGTTCCACACTTTTCTGATAAATTAAAATTAAAAATACTCTAAATGCATTGCTGAGCAGAAATTAGTCTATTTAAAATTTAAAATTATAGACACTCCTACCTAATTTATTTGTGATTTCCTTGTGCTTTTTACTCTGAAAAACTATGTGTTAGAATGTCTTCTGACAACTGAGATACTCCTTTCAAGAAGGCAAGATGAGGTATGTGACTAACTCACTTTCTGTCCTCTGACGGCTGTGCCATCTCCTTGTAATATTTGGCTATCATACTAGGCTGCTGCAAAAATATTGTTATGTGGTGTTCTAGGTTACAAAATTGAGAAAGCATTACAATAGCCCGGTGGATATTCTCATATGGAGTTGAAGAGATGCAAACTAGAGCTCCTGATAATGCTCTTTAGCATTCTGAACTCCTAACTTCACCCTCTATCACAAATGTATGTTTTTCTCTAACATTAATGAATTTTTATAGCAGCAATATGGTAACTCCAGGTGGTGCAGTTATCATGAGATAATCACTCCCTGAGAGGATGCCTCTTAACACCCCAGAGGTGATGATAACCAGGCCCCCTCTCATGCCTTGTTGCTTATATATATGCTGATGGCAGCAGCTAGAAACAATTATTAAACATGAAGAGCATGCAGAATTAATCTGCACTGTCCATTTGTTAATTATAGAGGCAGTGAACACTGCCAGTGAGCACCATCTACACTTCTACATTGTCATCATAATTAAAAAGTTTTAGTATGTGGTTTTGTGTTGCAACAACATCGATCAAAGTCCATTTCCTGACATGTGCAGCAGAAGCAATATGTTCCACATAGGTTATTTCTGGAATTGTATTACTTACTGTAATAGAGCCCTGTCATGCTACCTCTACTGCACCAAATATACCTGCCGTGGCTGCAGAGGCTCATTCCATTTCCTGGCTCAGACCCTCTCAAGCATGTACCGAATGGAAATGTTGAAAAAAAAGTTGAATTTATGTAATATTCTGCAGAAGGTGGGGGGTTTTTTGTTTGTTTTTATGCATTGCAAGGCTTATTTTTGTCTCTGCCTTCTCCTCTGGATATCCATGAACATGCTGCTAGGAATAGGGAAACAATTCTTACAGCAGTGGGCCAGAGAAGGGCCACTAACAAGGATTCAACACTAGTGGAAACTCTGTGCAAATTAATAGTCCAAGTGCAAAACTAAAGAGCAGAAGGGGTGGATGATGGCTTGGGGCACTCATGCATGTAGTGCAAAGCATGTGGAACCAGACAAGGCCACTGTAAAGCAGAGTTTTGAGTTGTGGCTCACTCAAGCCCCAGCCACAGGTACCTTGCAGGCAGCACTAAGATATGAGCAGCCACATCTCTTCTTCACTCTCATCTCCAATACGCTTTCTCAAGAAAGAGAGCTCAGAAGTTTTTCCATTGAAGTAGAAAGAAATTACAGAAACTCGGGCTTCCAAAAAATTAACTATTTATAAAACAAATACCAGACATGCAAGAGAAAATAATAATTTAAAAAAATTTCTCCCTTACAAAACTACAACAGTAAAGAATGTTTATGAATGGAGGGAAGGGAGTGGGAAGTTTAATACCCATTTTATATCAATGTCCCTCTTGTTTGCTCTTTGCAAAAACATAGATGAGATGTCTGCTCTTCATGTTTTAGTGTCTAACAAATGATGTTTTTTGGCACCTTGTTGTTTACAGAAGAATAACAAAAGAAAAGTTGAAAAACAGCAGTACCTTGACAATAACACCTTTCTTGCTTTTGATATTCTATTCAGGTTCTACAAGTGTCATAAAATAGGAAACAGGTAATGGGTATTAACGTTTGAATAGTGGAGACTAGTATATATATCTAGAATACAGAAACATGGCATTCGCATACAAACTGATCTACTGGTTGCCAATGAACAAAGATGATGTTATGCTCATTAAAGGATATTACAAATGTGCAATGGAGGATGAAGACTTTATTATAGAGAAGAGGAATGGAGGCAATGTACTCATCTGAGCTGTTGAGAGCCAGGCCAGGCAGTCCAGAAACACATGGGAACTAGATACAACCTCACCTGGAAAATCTGGTCCTGAGGAAACACTGGTGTTTTTAAAAAGCAGAAATGGTACTTTCAAAAATTTAGTTGAAATACATAACTACATACTCCCAGTGAATGAGAAATACACTGGCTTTGAACACCTGTGGACATGAAATAGGATAAGAATACCAGGGGTTTATCTGATTTCTCAGGCAAGTGGGATAATGAACATGACCAAAACCAAGAGGCAAGCCAATGTCAGGGTTACTGAAATCTCAGGCTCGGTCATCTAACTAGTGTCATGGCTTTTTCCCAGGACTTGAGCCGAGCTAACACAGTCACTGCTGTATAGAGAAAAGACTATCTCCACCTTCAAAAAACGATAGTGATTTCTGATGTGTACGGCCTGTTTTCAAAACTGTGCTCCAGAAACACTTCCAGATGGCCTGGGCCAACTCAGTTGTATAAAAGGCTTAATTCAGCATAAAAAGCTGACTTCTCATTCTTGTCCCCATGTCTAAGCACCAATTAATTTCCTGGTGTGGAGTGAGCTATGGTCTCTTGTTAGAGCTTTGTGCTTCCCACTAGACCTTATCACCTCCTGAGATCTCAGTCTTCAGTCCCTAAAATGGGAACAAAGGTATTTGCATATATGGAATAAAGGATGTCTAAACACTGTCTCTTTTCTAGGTTTGCTTATGGTGAGCATCTTCACTGCGTGCTCAAGTGACGGGTAGCACACTGTCTCCCAAGCAGGTCACACTCTGTGTACAGGGTTTTTCAGTTTGTAACAGAAATAAATACACCCTCGAGTGCTCTGTAGAATACCTACTTCAGCATAGGAAGCAAGGTGCAGAGACAGAAGCTTCTCTTCCATTTTTTCATCCTTACAATCAAAAAGT
The DNA here is from genome assembly GCF_000687285.1 of Phaethon lepturus. Classification (NCBI taxonomy): domain Eukaryota; kingdom Metazoa; phylum Chordata; class Aves; order Phaethontiformes; family Phaethontidae; genus Phaethon; species Phaethon lepturus. Next base: position 64,161 of record NW_010509899.1, read on the forward strand.
AATGAAATAACCATCCCTGCATTCAGGAGATCTCAAAGATCTATCTTAGCATCTTCCTTTCCACACAAATGTCTCTGCAAGAGACCAAATCATCACAGCATCATCCCCTCCACAGAAAAGCACATTTATAGGCTATTTAAATAAGTGGGAGCTTTTCTAATTTCTGCAATTATTTTTAAGTATACTCTCATTTATTTAGTCAAGTGGTACATATATACAACACCAAGAGCAGTGAACAGCACACCTACTGTTCACTGAGAAAATTGAGGAGTTTTGCACTTACACCTAACCCTTCTTGTAAAGTGAGATGGGAAGGATTAAACAGGTTGTTCGCTAATTAGACAACCTCTTATTTGGATTCCTCCAACTCACTGTATTGCCATACATCTTTACATTGAAAATGTCACATTTTTATCCAAGACTTTTAGAAGTTTTGATCAATCTTCATTGGGTCAAAATTCATTGAAAGGTCATCTCTCTAGCAATTACACAAAAAAGGGCACTTGAAATTCATGTAATGATTTTTATTGAGAAGGACCTCGGCATAAAATTGCTTGAAAGTTGCTTAAATATGTTTTAACAATATTCTCAAACCCTTCTCCATTTCTGCTTAAGGTCTTAAGCAAAATACCTTAAGACCTTCTAATCAGATCTTATGATCTAATTTTTTCCTAGCCAATCCCCTTTTGTTACTATAGCTTATTAGCCTGATTTTCAAGCGGTTAAAGATTAAAGATTTGAACAAGAAGTTCTGCTGTCTGCCCATGTCAGTAAGCACCCTTTCCTTTGATCTAACCTATGAAGTCAACAATGACTGTATTGCCAAAATACTGAATCTCAGTTTCAACTAGTCATGTGAAACTTAAAACATTACTTCTTCTATGGGATAATTTTTAGGATTTTAGAACTACATTTCAGTGTCTTTTTGGTTCACACAAAGGGAAAAAATGCAGCTCTGAAGTGTGACAATTTAATTTATAAACAGCAGAACCTGATCTGCTTTAAAATCTTCTTAGCTTTTAATTTTTTACTGCCATTTATCTCCTTGTTAGGTTCATACTGCTCTCAGGGCAGACTGTCCACTGGGGGGTGAGATTTCTAAGTACTACATCTTAGGAGATGAGACGTTTTAGGAGGCAAGTATAGTCACATGCATAATGTGTTTCTAATGGTAATAGCATGAAAGTTATGCAATAGACTACAACCTACTG
>NW_010509899.1:65396-76428 GCF_000687285.1 Phaethon lepturus
AGGAATGCCATGGGACTGCAGCTGAAGTGTCTAGAAATCTTCACCTAAAAAGAAAGCAGAAGAGAGGAAGAAAGTGAAAGAAAAGGAATGGGGACATGGAGGGAGAAAGAGAACAAGGAAGGACGGAAAGGAAAGAGAGAGAAAGAAAGAGAGAAAGAAAGAGAAAGAGAAGTGAAAAAGAGAGAGGGGAAGAGGGAGAGGAAGAGGGGGAGAGGAATGGAAGGAAGGAAGGAAGGAAGGAAGGAAGGACGGAAGGAAGGAAGGAAGGAAGGAAGGAAGGACGGAAGGAAGGAAGGAAGGAAGGAAGGAAGGACGGAAGGAAGGAAGGAAGGAAGGAAGGAAGGACGGAAGGAAGGAAGGAAGGAAGGAAGGAAGGACGGAAGGAAGGAAGGAAGGAAGGAAGGAAGGACGGAAGGAAGGAAGGAAGGAAGGAAGGAAGGACGGAAGGAAGGAAGGAAGGAAGGAAGGAAGGACGGAAGGAAGGAAGGAAGGAAGGAAGGAAGGACGGAAGGAAGGAAGGAAGGAAGGAAGGAAGGACGGAAGGAAGGAAGGAAGGAAGGAAGGAAGGACGGAAGGAAGGAAGGAAGGAAGGAAGGAAGGACGGAAGGAAGGAAGGAAGGAAGGAAGGAAGGAAAAAGAAAGAAGACACTGCAGTTTCTGGAAGACAGTAGAAAGGCAACCTGGAAACATTACCATATTTCAGTGATAATGAAAAGTACCTGTATGGAATGTGGAATGGATGGCTTACAGGGCCAATAAAATACCACAGATTTATATCTGGACACTCAGTGATACTGGAGGGGTTACTGACCGTAATTCAGTCTGACAACATTTCAGTCTCATGTACGAAATTTCCCTTTGTAGCTCAGGGTGTCCATCCTCATAGGAGCTAACAACCCCCTCATCAGTGAGATCTGTACAGAGAAGCAGTAAATTGGTGTTACACAGCTCTTGCCCCCCTCGTTAGTTACAGGAGCTGTTGCTGGGGAGCAGAGCTGTTAATTTTGCCTTCTAAGTACAAGCTATAATCAATTGGGGGTTGAGGGAGAGAGAAAGTGAAGCAAAGAAATTCATTATCTTCTCTACATGAGGCTTTCAGCCCCTCAGCTGGAGCAGAGCTGTACAAACATTTGATTTTACTTTTGGGACAACAGAGGGGCATGAACAAATGGCTGCCTCCAGCGCAGATCTCCTGCTAAAGGCAAAAATGTCTATTATGTTGGTGGCAGTGCTGCTTTAGGAAGATCCTTCCCCATCTCCTGCTGCTTTTTCTTTCCATTTCTTCTTTCTTTCCCTCTTCTTCATCCCAACAGAAGATCTGACCCTTAAAAACATTTGGAAGTCTGAATCGGTTCTTCATCTGGCTGTGCTCTGTTGACGCTAAAGAAATGAATCAATTATCACTCATGAAAGTGACAGGGAAACTGGACAACTTTTACCAGTCCCACCAGGAACACACATTGGTGTTCAGCACAGACACCAGTCTTCAATCTCCTTTCTCCCATTGTCTTGTAAACTCCCCTTATTCCCCTCCCAGTGCAAAGGATTTTGTTCGGGTGAACAAAGAGGTGTCCAATTACCCCTCCTTGGGATCTTATTATACCGGGAAATCCTCCAAAAGAGGGTAAAAAAGCCCACTGTTTGCATCTTTTTTTAAACTGCTTTGTTCAAGGAAAATCCTGCCTCTCAGAAAGCACTTCAGAATTGACTTCTCCAGGTTAGACATCTTGGACAGGGTTCAGTTGCACAAACATAGCTGCCAAGGATTATTTTTTAGACATTATAGGTGATCCTGCCTAGCCTCCAGCCAGGGCAATGTGCGTATTCCTTAATTACATTCTGTAGATAGCAGTGTCATGGGGATGTCTCTGAGACCCTATAGTGTCTGAAGTTCACTCAGCACTTACGTCTATAGAATTAAAAGTGGGGTTTTTGCTGTGATATGAACATAACTGAAACCAGGTCTGGAAAATGAATGCAGCAGATTGGCCCAGGAAAGGAAGTTCCTCAAAATTATAAGAACAGGAAGCAGTGAGACAGATGGTCTTAGGTCAGGCTTTGAATCGCTGCAGTGCTTCAGAGGAAAAGAATCAAACAGCATGTGTGTGCAAAGGGATAGGTGTCATGATCAGGCTGGCAAGCACACTGTAATTTGTATACTGTTATGTATATATTAGAGGAACCTACTCACTACGTGCATGCAGGTGCATGCATGCGTAAATATGCTTGCTTTCAACTCCAAATCTTGAGCCCTCTTGGGCTATGTCTAAACAGAGAAACTCTGAAGTTCTGGTTCTCTTGTAGAAATGTGGCTGAATTTTCTGTCTCTTTCCTCTGGCTCACGTATTCTGGTTTTCCTTCTGTGAAAAAGAGCTAGTATGTGTTATATGTCTCGTCCTTATATGGTTTTTGGAGGTAAACCCAGAGCAGATGGAATTGTCACACCAGTTTGCAGTCTGGTAAGTATTCCAATTCTGTATTTGGTACAACCAGCACAGCTTATGTTCATTCAGTTACCATACCGGAAAACTTACCGTGAGGGTCAGAGCTCCACCACTTTTGCAAGGATTGAGCCCAAAAATGCTCCGCTGTTTTGTAGCTGCCTAGAACACTGTCATGGTTATCTTCCACAGTTCATAGTGGAAAAAATAGTCCCCACCCTCTATGAGTCACACTCTGGAAATTAAAAGGACATTCATGATGCAAGTAAGTGAAGTACTGATAGTTTAAGTAATTCTAAAATTATATGCTAGAAAAATATGGCTACTATACTTTTTAGATTATATATGTGGTAGCTTTTTACTCTGATTTCATTGCATTTTTTTTCAAAATCCCAGAACACAAATGTTGTTTATGCCTGCCAACAGGACATGATTTTACAGAGCCACTACATTTCATGTCTCAATTATAAAATAAATACATATAAAATAACAATTTATTTACATTCATTATAGTTCTGAACCATAATGTGCCAAAGCCCTTTGGACTTGTGGGAGTATAGCATTTAAAAAAGTTTCCTCTTGTTTTGAAAAGACAATATGTAAATCCTGTCTCTGTTGAAGCTACCAGTATTTTTGTTAATAGTTTCAAAAGGTTAGGGCTGGTTCTAAGATAGTGTAATTTATCCATTACAAAAATGGTTGTTCAGTATATATCAGTTATCAAGAAGTTACATGAGGAATGACTAACTAAAGACCTGAAGACTGAATGTAATCTGCAAGGCACCTTTATCATTTTGGCTGGTTAGCCAAATAGTACATCTTGTCCAGCTGGGTGACCACCTCTCAGAGCACTGGTGTCATTTGGAGAAGAGCAAGCAAAAAATATAATTGTAGAGGTAAGTGATACAGATCCAGCTCAGATCCACCAGACGTTATCAGTGCAGGTGCAGCACTGTCCAAATATGATTTGAAATTATTTGTGTTCATAGTCGTATTTATAGTCTTTATCATTGGGCCTAAGAACACAAGCCCTGAGTCAAGTCTGTGACAAAGCGCAGACTCATGACTACTGAGGAGGGTAGTATTGCTCTGGGTCAGTGTGCTTTGCTTAACATCAGAGCCAAGTGGACTTAAATAGATATCCCATGTGCTCCTTCATCTTCCAGGCTACATCATTCAGCACAGCCCTGGTTCTGCCGGACCACGCTGGCTCCTGCTCAGAACTTGAGCACTCTGTTATGCTCTACAGCGCACAGGTTATTTGCTTGAACTCTGTACAGAAAGAAATTTTCTTGAGTTTGGTGTTCTTCCTAAAACAATAAACCTCACAGAATACGGAGCATAATTCAAAAGCATTTTCTGCATTACCTTCCCCATGATTACAGGAGCACGTGGCCATAGAATTTGTCTGGCTCCAGTCCACAGGGCTTATGAGATTTGATTCTGTGCCTTGCTGTAGTGCTTAAGAGTACTTAACCTGAATTCACTCTGGAAACATGCCACTTCATTTGCATTAATCAACTTCGCCAACCCAGACCTGTATCAACATTTTGTCTATTCTTTCTTTTCCTATTTTTTCTCTCCATCTCTAGGTTTCCTACCTTTTCTTTCTCTACCTCACTTCCCCCACCCCCATGCCACTCCTTTTACCTCCCCACATTTCCTTTATATTATCCCCAGTCCATCTGGGAAGCAGGGACAGGCAGGCACTCTCGCTCTGTCTGTGTCATAGACACCTGGGTAGCTGTCACTATGCCAGAGACAATAAGCAGCAATAAGGTCAGGCATTTGGCTCTGTGCTTCCCAGGAAGCAGAGGGGTGCGAGGGCCATTTGCATTATTTGCAGAGCTATCCATCTCTTCCCCCTCTCCTTCCTTTTCTTCACTTTACCTTTAATCCTGCAAGAAGGCAGACTATGTAGCCACCCCATGGTACTGGTCTGGCACCTGAACAATTGACTGGTAAAAACCATAGACCTGTAAGAGTAATTAAGATGGCGTTTAGGAGGGTGCAAGTGTCAGTTCCATTATACAGCAACTGGCTGGTTGACACCCTTCTTGCTAGGCATTGCTTCTGCTCTTTCTAGTATCCTCGTATTGCTCCTAATATTTCAGGTGGTAACCAGTTTGCACAGCCCTGTAATTCAGCAAGTCGAATTCTATCCTTTCTCTCAGTCTTTGTGCACTGTCATAAATCCAACAACTACAGTTGGATTATTTTTAATAAAAGAGAGCTGAAAGTAGCCTCAAGACTCCAGAGTGAACAGGTTACAGCATTTCACAACTTCCAAGGATTTTCCTAAATGCATATTATAAGGTTGTAATGTCCTACCATTGATCACAGAATCACAGAATTACAGAATAATTAAGGTTGGAAAAGACTTTTAAGATCATCAGGTCCAATCATCAACCCAACACCCCCACGCCCACGAAACCATGTCCCGAAGTGCCACGTCTACACATTTTTTGAACACTTCCAATGATGGTAACTCCACTGAGGGATCTCTCAATCCCCTCATCCAGATCATCAGTAAAGATATTAAACAAGACCGGCCCCAGTACTGAGCCCAACTGATCTCTCTAGGGAGGTGCTCTTAAAAAAAAAGAAGGTACGTAACATGGCTTAAACTGGTTAGTTTGAGCTTGAGAATTCGTGGAAATAATGCAGTAGATCTCAACAGATATGATGATGATGATGATGATGATGATGATGATGATGATGATGATGATGATGATGATGATTCATATAATGATCTCTGTATTGCATTGTGTTGTATGAGATCTACAAACAAACTCCCACTAGCTGTTCATCTGTAGTTGAGATGATCTGGGGGTCAGGTATGCAAGAAGTAAACAGTTTAAAAGAAATGCAGTTTCACAGCCTAGAATCATGTATAGTGTTGCTTCTCTTCACAAAGCTGATCTTAGTATGAAGAAGGTAATTTTCGATTTTCTGTATCAGCACGAGGATTTCTAACTTCCAAACCTTAATGGAACGCAGAAAACCTTGACATTAGCACCAATTTTGTGAAAGTATCTCTTGTAATTACATCGCTACACAGAACTTACCCAGAAGCACAAAATAGCTCAGAAGTTCCACGTTAATGTGCAACATTTTCTACCTGTAGGCCAGCAGATCAAATAAGAAAAGGTCATTGCAATTTAAACTTGTGTTGTTACCACCTGTTCAGATGCTGGCACTTTGTTCAGTTACATGCTAGAGAGCATCAGTGGTGTCCTCTTTACTTAGTGGCGCTTTAAATCCAGTGTGTATTTACTATTCAACTGCGTAAGCAGCAATGCAAAACATAAAACAGTAGCCCTTCAGAGTCATAGCCTCTGCCACAAATTCATGTTTGCTAATTTCGTCATAAGAAAACAGTCACCAGCCAGATGCCCAACCAGTGTTTTATACAAAATGAACACATAATCCTTAGTGTGATGGAAGGTTATTTTTCCAGAGGATTTTTTTTTTAATTCTTTGGAAATATTGCATGTGCCACTCATGAAGATGACACTGTGCTACGTACACCCCATTTTTCTTAGCTTTCTTTATGCCACCTCACCTCACCAATAAAAAACCCTTTAAGTGGACAGTTTCAGTACTGTTTTATGTTTTAGAAACCAATGCAATTTTGAAACTAATTATGACATTTTCTCTTTCAGGCTTGTATTTTTTCCTTAAAAGCTGATCTTACAAATGAGTTGGCCATTAGCCAGAAAATTTTGCAGCTTATGATTCTGTAGGTGTTTCACAAGCCGTTAAGTACATTTTTGAGGTTTGCTATTAAGCTAATCTTTGAGTAAAAAGATGTGCAATATTAATGGAAGCATTTGGAATTGTAAATAAACATGTTTGGAGCAATCTAGATGAAGAGCAGGACGATAAAAATGGTTATAAAAAATCTAATTAACATTTTAACTGCATAAAGCTTACTGCTTTGATGCCGCAAGAGAATAGTCTCAGACAGTAGATAAAATTAAATATTCCCACGTGGGTTTCCAGCAGATGAAGCACTGCTATCAATATTTAATGGAATGTGTCAGAATTCACCATCATTTGAAAGAATGCAAATAGAGGTTACCATAGAAATCACCTTGACAGAGTACTGCACAAAATGCAACACAAACTATCCCTGAAGCATCCTCGAAGGAGTTTGTAAGATCTTTGTCTGCTACCCTTTCATGTGGTCTCTTGAAAGGAAGGAGAAAAGGCCTGTGTGTGTGAATGTGTGTAAATATATATTATGATAAGTTATTAACTAGTAATATTAAATAAGAGAAATAAGAAAGCAAATATATTCCAAACACTGTCACATCACAGACACCTGGGCTCAGTTCATGCAGCAGACCAAATAATAGTAGTGAATGGGTTTCTAAAATGTCTCCATATAGTTATGAAACACCTAAATGTGTAAGCCACATACCAAAATCCTCACATTGATATTCATATCAAATATTGCAAAGTTTTTCTCCAAGAAAGAATTACACATTACCAATTTTCAACTAAACTTTACACTGCCTATATACACGTACATCCAATAAATACAGAAATTTGGATAATTGCCAGGATAAATTTGGTGGATTTTGTTTCTTTCCTCTACAAGAAGAATCCGCATCTTCTTAAATATCTATCTCCACAAAAAGCTATTTATAATCAACAAAATTTGGCAGGTCAAGAAGCAGCTATATGCCTAACTATCCAATCAGTTTTACACCACCTGTATCGAGAAGATATAATCCTTCCCAAACTATCATATTTTTTCTTTTGAGACTTTTTCCATGTAGCTTTTGCCAGGTAACTTGAACTGGAGCTACTGAGCATCTTTAGAATATGTACAATTCCCTTTAGCTTCTCAGAAACAACATGTTGAAAGTAGTTAAGTGCTCCTTGACTACTGAAAAACATAACTTGATCCAAACTTCTTCGTGGCCAAAAGAATCACATACATATAATTTCTTGTCTTTCAAGTGTGAGTGAAAGAGCTTGAAGGTAATTTGTGATGATGAAATAAGAGACCCCACCTGGAGTCCTGCATCCAGCTCTGGAGCCCTCAGCACAGGAAAGACATGGGCCTGTTGGAGCAGGTCCAGAGGAGGGACACAAAAATGATCAGAGGGATGGAACACCTCTCCTATGAGGACAGGCTGAGTGAGCTGGGGTTGTTCAGCCTGGAGAAGAGAAGGCTCTGGGGACACCTTCTCGCAGCCTTCCAGTACTTAAAAGGGGCTTATAAAAAAGATGGGGACAGACTTTTTAGCAGGGCCTGTTGCAATAGAACAAGGGGTAATGGCTTTAAACTAAAAGACAGTAGATTCAGACTAGATCTAAGGAAGAACTTTTTCACAATGAGGATGGTGAACCACCGGAACAGGTTGCCCAGAGAAGTGGTAGCTGCCCCATTCCTGGAAACATTTAAGGTCAGGTTGGATGGGACTCTGAGCAACCTGATCTAGCTGCAGATGTCCCTGCTCACTGCAGGGGGGTTAGACTAGATGACCTTTAAAGGTCACTTCCAACCCAAAGATTCTATGATTCTATGAAAATTCGCCTCTTCTGTAAGCTATTCTGAAATAGTTTAGAAAACATCAGTATCAGATGCAACTGGAATCTTAACTGCTATCACATCACAGAGCCTCATCTTCTGTTCTTGTTATTCATATTTGAAGTAGTCGGTGTATGTTACTACTTAGTAAAGAGAGATATACAGATTTTGGTAATGTGTAATATTCCTACTTTAAAAATGTCTGAAATCTGATGTCTTCTGCTTGCCTTTTGGAAGTTGTATGTGCATTCAGGCAATACAGTAAAACACACTGTGTTACAGCTTTTTTTTTTTTAAATGCAACAGTAACCCATATGTAAAATGACATAATTTCTCCTCTATGAAAATGTGTGCACCAATATGTTGTTCACCTTTTCGTTTTAGCTGAGCCAAAGGAGAAAGTACTTCAAACCTTCATACTGATGCCTTGAACAATGTCCTCACTACCAAGCTACACACTTGACTAAAACAATGGCCATTCCTCCTATTGGAAGTGGACCATTGTGTAGCAAGGTCTGGAAATGTATGAAGCTGAGAAGAAAGGCAAGAAAAAGCCTGCATCTAGAAGATAGGACACATTGGGAAGAGCCCCACTGTTTGAATGTCTGGTGTTTCAAAAAGTTCTCCAAGGGACAGACTATAGTCACTTCAATTTCAACTTCAACAAGCATGATGCAAGTATCTAGGCAGAAGATTTTCCCATAAAAGTTTTCTAAAAATATTCAGGATTTGTCCCTTCAAGACAGTAGATCTTAGTGGAGCCTACTAGACTTTCTGCCTGAATATACTTCAGTGCTTTATCCCCACATTCTGCTTCATTGAGTGTGACACACTATAACAGGAACCAAACAACTACTTCTTATTTTCCTTCTGCAGGACCTGTAGTATGAACTACACAACAATATGCGGTAAGAATGGCAGTAGATCCTGGATTGTCACACATCTGAGCTTAATTATCTTATTGCTTGCTACTCTGTTCTTCATAGCTCTGCTCCACAGTCTTTTGAAGGCAAAAAGAATGTCTCCTCTGACATGACTGACGTACATTGTCAGACCTTTCACTAACATTTTGCCATATATACTCTTCTAAAATCCTTGTGACTGGTTAAGGAGCACCCTGTGACTACTACTGCAGACTACTGAGGTACTGAGTGATGCTACTGACACATTGTCTGAAAACACTAATGTTCTTTCAGTCTCAAAAATATGAGTCTTTTATAAAATACCTGACCAACATTAGGGTTTTGTGTAGCTCAGTTAAACAGAATGACTTGAAACTTTATACAGTTGTGAAACTCCTGAAACTTTGTAATCCCTTCTGAACTTCATAAAAGTTTCACATACTGCTCCTCTGGTCACAGTTGGCTCTCAACCTGGCCCAAAGAGCAGAGCAATGTGTAAAACAAAACACGTTTCTTGCAGTGTCATTGCCCTAAGCAAGAAGCTCTTGAAAATTTACAGGAAAGGTTATTCACAGGAGATCAGACCAATTTTGTACAATTAAGGGCAATTCAAAGACATATCTGAATCTTTTTTTTGTGAGGGTCAGGGGGTGGTAACTTTGAACTCAGATTACAGGAAGCAAATTTATCCTAGCACATAATGGACTGAATGCGTTATACTTCTAAGATGCTAAATGGATGAAAAGGCATGGATGTAAACTACTTGTATCTGCTTTGGACTGGCACGTAGAACCTATTGTTATACTCAGGTCTCTATACATTGTGAAAGAAAAACATTTTATTATATATTTTGCAATATTTTACCCATAGTTTTCTTTGTCTTGCTTAGGTAGATACCACCACTCAGTAGTATTGCTACTTTCTTTTAGCTGGAAGGAAGGGCAAAAGGCTCCAGGCTAGTTCTGCAATCAATGCTAATGCTGCTCTTTAGACAGCTTGAAATAAGACCAGTCTGCTCCTCTGGAGTCAAAGATCCTGGAGTCATGACACTCACATCTCCCAGTACATATTGCTCTGTTTTCTTAGCTAAACTTTTAGACTTGTCAAAAAAAACTTTGGGGTTTTTTGATAAATGTTCCTATACTTTCAGGTTCAGTTACTTTCCAAGAAACACAGTTCACATGTAGTATCCTACAGCACAGGCTGTAGCTGTAGAATACCAAGCAATTTATCTGGTGATTGAAGGAAGAATACATTTGCTTTGATTTTTTATCAAAATGAAAAAGAAAAAATCCTACAAGGCTAGATCTTGTCCCAGGTGTCTGCTGCAGCTGAAGCAAAGCTGCAAACTCATCTAAACAGGAACAATCTGGAAGACATCTGGGAAGGTGGGAATTCAAATTCTCTCCTCCTGTTGTAAACCCCACCAGCATATGGAACTAATGCAGACTAAGGGCTAAATCCAAAGCATTTGGAAGTCAGAGTGCTCTTCAGCAATCTTCTCAGGAATATGTCTATGTTCCAGCATAGAGACTTACCACCTACAGACCAAATAAACTCTTTCCATGACAAATATATAGCAAACACATGGCAAATATAGTCACAGTAACTGTTCCTTATGTAATAATTCAATATCAATATTACATCAAAACGTTGACAGATGTGACTTAGATTCCACTACTGGAAAGGACCACTAGTCCCAACAGCTGTCCCAACACCATCTAGTCCCAAACACAGGACCAACACCATTATTAGCGCAGGTTCCTCAGGACAGTATCCAGTCAAGCTCTGAACACCTCCAAGGATGCAGATCTCAAAATCCCTCTGGGCAACCTGCTCCAGAATTGAGCACGCAATTGGGGAATTTTTTTCCTCCATATATCTACTTGGAATTTCCCTTGCTGCAGCTTGTGACTGTTGCCTCTCACCCTTTTGCTGGAGGAAAGGATCCTGGCTCTGTGCTCTGATCCTCTTTGGGTAACGGAAGACAACAACCAGATCCTCCCTTAGCCTTCTTTTCTCCATGTTAAATAAATCCAGCTGTCTCAATCTCCCCTTAGACAACAGGAGATTTCATATTGTAAGAAACTTGTACTAAAACCTCTTCTGCTTCCTGAGTATCTGCTTCTCTGTGAGTGCTGCTG
>NW_010509899.1:76459-85236 GCF_000687285.1 Phaethon lepturus
AACCTAAACAGGAATTATACATAAACTATACATCAGACTGAGTGTGCAGTGACACATACAGGAAGTCAAAGAGCTGAATGTATGACATTCCTCAGGTAACAGCAATCAGGATTTTCTGAGAGTCTTCATCTTTTATGCTGCAAAGACAAAACTGTTCACTTCCATTTACTCAGAACAGCATTTTATAAGAATCAATAAAACTAAAGTATCTTCAAACTTCATAAATCTTTGTATTTTAATAGTAAAAATTACCATTGCAAAAGCATTATTAAAAGCATGCTTAGCAAAACAGCAGTGTTATTTGTATGAAGTCAAACCAAATAGCAGAGCTCCCTACATCTGCTGAAAGATTTATTTTCAGGCTCATTTACCCTTGGACTGATAGAAAAGCTTCACAGAATTCTCTACCTAAAACAACTTTGGAATATAAATGCAGACTCAAGAGAGTGAAGAAAGAAGAGCAAAACCAGGGCTGAACTGAACCTTCACTTGAGTAGGAGCAGACACCCGAATTAATCTCCTGCTGCTAAGCAAGAACATAAACTAAACTAATCAAGGAAGGACAAAAAGGCTGGGTTTGAAGTTGAACCTTAAATTCAGATTTAATCCAAACAGTCCAAAGCCAAAACAAAGCTGATTGCTTGAAATTGAACAGTGTTCTATGTCTATGAGTTATGAAATGCAGCTGGAAACAGTTGAAATTGTCTCCAGAACAGCATGAGAGAGAAGGGGAAGAAGAAAAAAAACATATTTGGGTATAAGAAGTAGCAAATGATCATATGCTGGATCACCTAGTAATAGATGTCCCATGTCTGGCCAGTATCATGATGCAGGGTATTATATTTTTGTAAAAGTCTGGTCCAGTGCTGGGTTTAATCTTCAAGGATTACATTTCTGTAATTTTGGAGAAAGTTGTAGTGATTGTGGTCATGATCAGAACTGCATGCCATTCTGTCTTGCGATCTGAACAGCTTCTGCTTTATCAGTCCCACAGACTGAACACAGAATACAGCTAAATAAAAGGAATTCTGAAATCTAGTCTGTGTTGCAGGCTGTATCCGTGTCTGGTTAAGGATGTTTAGAGATAGGAAGCTGCCCAGTTGCCATTAATTTTGCAATGTAACTGACTTCTGGACCACTGAATGGCACAATACCTTTGCTGGAAGAACAAGTGTTTGATATCATCCATGTGGATGCAGCTGCTGGCTAGCTCAGTTGTTAAAAGATGTATTAGAATCTGTTTACGCAAAAACAAGTTTGTGTTTGGCACAAACAATGGAAGTGGATGTATAAATCATTGCTCTTATCTCCCATTGACTATGTCTAGAATTAGCCTCCCACAAGCCTATTTTTCGTAATCTTTACTAAAACTCTGCTCTGCTTGATAAGAACTGATGTACTATTGCCATAGGAAAGGACATCATTTACATACAAAGAGGCAGCTCCTTGACCCTGCTACAATGACTTTCCATGCCATTGTCAAACTAAGCATCAGAGTGAGAAGCCACCACATACAGGAATGGCTTGGGCAGCAGGCAGGCCATCCTGGTTCTCCCCCTTTGACAACAAGGAGCAGGGCCTGACCTCACCTCCTGGCTCTTGAGAGTCCAGCTTGCTGCATCAACTCCTTTGTGCCCATAATTACAGCATACATGAAGCCACCCAGTCCTCAGATAAGTCCCCTTAATGCAAATAAATAATAGCACCTTTTGCTCCCCTGGAGTTCAGCAAAAGAGAGGTCCCACAGATTTTTTTCTGATGCGTTCTCTCCTCTAGGGTCTCCTTCTCTTATATATTTTCTGATTGATGATATTAGCTTATTGCACTTCATAGGACAGTTTCAGGGTTACCCTGTCTGAAATATTATTGCTAGAACAGTAGGGAATCTACCTTCCCAAAATTATCTTGATGAAAAATGAGTCTGATTGTTTCTGTTTTCTCAGGCACTCATCATGAATGGAAACAGAACCGCATTTTCTAATGCTACAGGAAAATTATACTGAGTGTCATTTAAGAATAAGATTGCCCTTATGACACTTGACACTAAAACAGAAGGTGAGCACGAATCAGAAGAAAATTACTCCTTTTCTCAGCATGGCCCGTGCTTGGTGCAAGTCCTTGTACCAGGTAGGGAGTATGGAAGCTGGCTTTGCCAGACAATGGTTGAAACCTTGGCTTTGCCCCTACCTGTCATAAGCTGGTATTGCTCGTATAATGAGGGAGGAAACAAAAAAGAACAGAAAAAATTAGAAAGTGGTCATAGCTGCAGTCATAATTCAGTGCCTGGCTCATCCTGTGATACTACAAATATGCCACACTTCTTCCTAAGGGTCATTGTCAAATAACTGTAAATAGTGAAAGCTGGTTGGGCTTCAGAGGGATTGAGTGAGATGTGCAAACTATAAAGGACCCCAAAAAAATCCAGGTGATTAGATCAGAAACTCTAAAGCTTCAAGCCAGCATTAAGGCCTGGTTAAAAAGGACCTCTTTCCTGTAATTCTGTATTTCTGCAGTACCGTTGAATGCTTATAAAAAGTCACAGTCTACATCCCTGTTGGATTACACTTTGAGCTGTGCTCTTCGAAACAGTAACTTCATGTGTTTTGACTGTTCTTTGTGTACAAATATTTCGTAATGAGAACATTCACAGAACTTCCACGTACTGTATTTTTCTAAAATAAGCTAGAGAGCACTGGTTAACATCACTGTAAAAAAATCTAGGCTATAGAAACCATAATTCTGCCCCCATCTCTCAGAATCACCCATCAAGCTGACTCAAATATAAACAGTGCATGGTGCAGACTGGTCAACAACACCCACTTTGGAATATTATTTCATTTTAGAAGTTTGTGTGATATAAATTTGTTTAATTATTAACTGCATGATGACTTACAACTTTTGGTGGATAAAAGAGTAAACAGCTCCAGCTTGTGGAGCCAGTGTCCTTCTGCCAAAATCTCAGTACTATTGATTTGTGTGGTTTCTGAAAACTTTTTCTTTCTGATTTTGAAGATTGAGTTCTAATTAATAAAAATACTTAAACAAACAAGTTAATAGAGTAGTTAAATAGAAAGCCTCCATTTCATTAGGGTAATTTTTTTTATAGCGGAATCAGATAAACAGCTAATGGACAAGAACTATTATAAAAATTCCATTCTCAGGGATTTAGCAAGACAAAATATGTTTTCAGGATTCAATTCTTACAATATAAAGTATTAGATGAATACATTAAAAAAAGTATGTGTTGATTTAAACACTAAGTAATCAATGAAGATGTCTGCTTTTCTGTTCAAGCCAGTCTAGGAACCTTTTATACCCATTTCTCTTCTATCTACAGTCCAAATAAAAACATTTGTCTTTATAAATGTGTGCATTGGAAAGAAAGAAGGGGGTTTTTTCTCCTTCTCTGCTTAAGAAGGAATATCAAAGCTGTTTGTTGTGAAAAGAGCAGCTTCCCACTCCAAATATGAAGCATTTACCTTAAGAAATTTTTAATCTTTTCAGATTAACTAGCATGATGTGAGATGCCCACAAATGTTGATATACATGAAATACCATGATAACAAACTCATTGAAGGCCCCATTCTGCCTTAGCTGTTCCCAATTATGAACTTTTACCCCTCTGGAGATAAGTGTTTGCTAGTTTTCCATTCCTGGGTGGAATTGCTCCAGAAATCCTTTTAACATTAGTGCAGCTGAATGGAAATCTGTGCATGGCAGCTGGCAATGGTGAGAGTAAAACATTGTCTATAATTATTTATCATGGAGAAAAAAAAAATGTCTTTTAATGAAAAATATACTCAACCATATACTAGCCGGAAACCCAAACCATTTCCTGTCTTTTACAGAAAGCTTCTAACAATATTCATTTTTCACTATTCTTTTTTCTATTCAGTTATGGAAAGAGAGGAAGAAGAAAAAAAAATTCCAGTGAGTTCTGAGGACATTTATTTCATACCCATCTAGTTTGCTATCAAATGTCTATGTACCTTATGATGAGTCCTTGAAGAAAAATTATTCAGTCCTACATGGAAAATGATGGGCAGAGCAATTTTATACCTGGCAAGAGAGCTGGGGAGCAGATATGGTATTAAATAAAAAGGAAGCATTGCAGGGAAAAGAGACAGCATTGGTGACAGCTTCTTTATTTTATGACAATTAATTGCAGTTTGTATATAAGGTTTTACACACTCTTAATCTGTTCCTACCCCAGCATGAAAATTAACTTAGAAGTATATCACCGGTTAATTTGACATGTATTGAAAAACAGTTCAAACAAACTGAACATTGTTCTCCCTCAACATTGAAGAAATCAATTTCTCACTTTTACAGAGAATAGGTAAGTGTACAAAGCTACTGACTGACAGAGCTTTGCCCCATCACCAGGTCTACATGCAAGGCTAAGGCAGGGAAGTCACCCTGCACATCTGGAAGCAGCAGTACTGGAAGGAGACCTATAATGATTAGTCCAGATAACTGACTGGAGACATCATTTTGGAGGACAGCAGGTTCCAGTTATTTTCCTGCCAACCATTGACAGTGAGTTATTATTCTCAGTGTCTTATTGAAGAGATCTCTATCAGTCACAGTGCAGACTCTTAATTTCAGTGAGAATTAGTACAATAACATTATCTTAGCATATTTGAACAAGTATCAGAAAAAGGCAGGGAAATGAAAGCAGCTCTACTCTTTGAAATGATCTTCAATTAAAAACCATTAATGCAAAAGAAAAAGTCTAAGAACGCTTATAATATTTATTAGGAAGAAAAGACCATTGTGGCTCTAGAAAACAGGTCTCGAGCCTCTGCATACATAAATCATTCTAAACGAAATTGTAGCTGCAAATGTGGGTCTGGTCTGCCAGTGACGTTTTAAGGAAATTCTTACTCCACTGGTTTTATTCTATGCAAGAGAACACATCTTTGGACTCTGAGTTCAATAAAATATCTAATTACCTTTAGAGAATGTTATATACATTTCTGAAACAGTTATGGTTAACCAGATTTTAAAACAAAAATAACAAGCAAATAAACAAAAACAAACCAACAACTTCTTTTCCCTGACTGAAGAATTAAGTTAATACTTCCAGAAACCAATAAAAGAAAGTCTACTGAAGTCAATGGGTGTCTTTGTGGGTGATTACAGTGGGCTTTGTATCTTGTCTCTGGTTCAAATATTCATATGCAGAAAATTAGAATTAGAGACTGACGTACGGTTTTGATGAATGTTCATTGCAGGCAAATTGGCTGCATGACTGTTCATAGAAACTGAAGTCATGCAAGAGTCACAAATATATTTATTCAAAAGCTCAAATGCATATCAAAACTTTTTGACTTTCTGCCCAGCTGCTGAAGGATAGAAAAACTTAGTTTTACAGAAAAAGGCAACTTGCCTTACTCAGTGCAGAGGATACTGTATGTTTGCACTGATACTTCCTTACACTGAGGATAGATTAGATGAGCTCCAGAAGTTCTTTTCAACCTAAGCTTTTCGATGATTTTTAGGTAAATTTAGAATTCTTACCTCTGATATATATGTGTAGATTTTTGATTTACACAGACATGGCTGTAGGTCTGGAAGCAGCCTTTCACATGATAATACTGAAATATCTAAAATTCATATCAGCAAGAGCTAACACCCAGATAAGTGAGGATACATGCAATTATTTTAAAATAAGACTTAATTATAATTCAACAGATAAGAGAACATTACAGTCTGTCCTCAAATAAGTGATTATTAACGACAAGCATAACTTAATCAAGTCTTTATATAAGCTACTTACAGACTACTTAGAGATACATTGTACAATGGACACTAGTGAGTACCTCTTTCTGTCAATACTAGAAGTATGTCCCCTCAAGGAATTATAAAGAGCATGCTGAGACATTTCTGTCCAACTAGATCTACTAGAAATAGATCTATCTATTTAAATTTGTAGAGCTTCTGTAGACCTGTACTGTATTAAGACTTAGCTCTTATTCCTTATCTCAGAGTTGTAGAAGTGCACCGATGACAGAGGTACAACACTTCAGTGTCCTGAAAGAAGTCTCTGCGAGCCTGGCCAAAAGTGGGCACAGTGGCTTAGGGTGGGTCTTACCAGATGCATTCCCTTTCAAAACTTCCAGCCAGTCACTGAATCTCAAAGGAAGGGTGGCATACGAGCATGCCCTGTCTCTATTCAAGAGTAACTGCATTGTTTTTCATAAAGGGACAGGAGAATACATCTGGCCTTCAGAGTGACATTAAATCAAATAGATTTTGTTTTGTCTAGCAAGTCGTTACAGAGAAGACAACTAGCAGAAATTACTCTTGCATGAAGTTATTGTTTTGGTGAATAAATCGATGACTTTTTTAACAACACTTGGAACTGTCTTGGTGGCCCGATAAATTCCATTTAGAAGGAAGAACCTAGCTGCTAGTTAATTGTTTAAGTGCAGGGATCAATCTAACTCTGATGCCGGTCTCCATGTAACAATGAGAGCTATCGAGCAAGGCTGGTTAACAAAATAAGGCAGCAAAGCTCAGGATAGGTTTTGATAATGTTTGGTATGGCAATTTGTTGCCACACATTGCAACAAGAAAAATAATTATAGAAATACTTAGGTTTTAAAAAATTAGAACCGTGTAAGCTTTTTTAAAATGAAATGTTTGTGCTGCTTTAGTATCAAACATTTACTAGATGCAACTAGGACTGAAAAGTCAATAATTCATCAGAGAAAAAGTAAGAATAAAAATCTACCAGGACTTCAGATAGGACAACCAAGGCACTGTAATATATACATATTACTGATCACAGTTTGCAGATTAGAAATCTTTCTTTTCTGAAGAGCTACTAAAGAACTTGCAGCAAGGATATTACAAGCTGTCATACTTAGACAATTCCCCCTTTTGAATACTTTACTACTAGAGTATTTTTCAGAGAAATATAAAAATGTTTTTAATTAAACTTCAGCAAATCTCTTTTCATTAAGGATGTACCATAAATGTGTTGCAAAAAATGCAGATCTCTCCACCTCTAATCTTCAGCTTCAACTATTAGACCATACCTCCCACAGTCAGTCCAGTTTCAGCACCGTGAGATCCCCAACAATCAGTCATAAATACTGTGTCCTATTATTTTCCAGTCTGTTAAAGTTTATTTGTGAAGCCAAATGAGTAATATGTGCAAACTGCCCCAGCTTAGATAGAAAGAGCCAACATTAGCAATGTGCGCACTCATAATATAAATGGAACTGTCTGGGGATTACATCAGCATTCAGACTCATGGCTCTAAAGACTCCTAGATTTAGTGCAGCAAGGCTAGTCAAGGATTAAACAATGTGTTACCAAGGGAATAGCCAACATGTCCTGGAAGAACCACTGAGAATCAGTGCAATCAGCATGTGGAGAAACTGGAAAGATAAATGGAAAGATTTGAAGCGTGAACTGTACACAGAGAAACTAAATTAATGCTAAAAACATTCTGATGTTACTAAAATGCACCTTAAAGACCTGAACATATAACTCTGTGCAATATTTGCTACAACGTTCTGCTTTGTCCCAAGGCACTAGTAAAATCTTGAGTTAATTCACTAAAACATAATACCAAGACAAAGGCTAGACTAGCAATCTTTTAAGGATAATTAACCTATATAGAATAAGAACCAACACAAGTTTGCTCTGAGAATTTTAAATACACAAAAGCAGCTGAAATGTTGTTATGAAAAAAACCTTCAGATTAATAACTTCTTTGACTTTTTTTTCCCCCCTTAGCACAACCTTGTGCCAAAATAGTCTAGAAGCAGAAAAGCTGCAACAGCCACTGAGAAATTAGCATCATATCCCCAGGACCAGGAAGCCAACAAAGTTTCTAATAACATGCTGTCCTGGTTTCGGCTGTTAATTTCGGAGTTAATTATATTCCTAATAGCTGGCATAGTGCTGTGTTTTGGATTTCATATGAGAACAATGTTGATGATACACTGCTGGTTTTAGTTGTTGCTGAGTAGTTGTGGTGCTTATACTCAGTCAAGAACTTTTCAGCTTCCCACGCTCTGCCAGCATGGAGGTGCACAAGAAATTGGGAGGGAGCACAGCCAGGACAGTTGACCCAGATTAGCCAAAAGAATATTCCCTATCATATAACATCATGGTCAGTATATAAAACTGGAGTGTGTGTGTGTGTGTATATATATATTCCCAGGGGTGGGAGTCACTGCTTAGGGACAGGCTATTGATCACTGGGTGATAAGCAATTGTTGCACTGTATATCACATGGTTTTGTATATTCCACTATTATTGTCATTATTATTATTATTAATTATTATTATTATCCCCTCTTCCTTTGCTGTCTTATTAAACTGTTTTTATCTCAACCCATAAGGTTTTTTTCCCGATTCTCTCCGCCATCCTACCTGGGGGACGGGGAGGTAAGCAAGCGGCTGCGCGGTGTTTAGTTGCTGGCTGGGTGTAAACCACAACAGATGCCTTGAAAGTTTCAGCTCTGTTCTGAAGTCCTAAGTACTAAAAAACTTAAATTATTTATCTATTTGAAGAGAATAGGGATAGGTGTTAATATTTTGGGTATTAGTTTTTAGTGGGTTTCCCCTGGCTGGATGCCAGGTGCTCACCAAAGCTGCTCTATCACTCCCCACTTCAGCTGAAGAGGGGAGAGAAAAAATATAAGGAAAGGCTCATGGGTCAAGATAAGGACAGGGAGATCATTCACTAATTAATGCCACAGGCAAAAGGGACTCGACTTGGGGAAAAATTAATTTAATTTATTACCAATCAAATCA
>NW_010509899.1:85675-103121 GCF_000687285.1 Phaethon lepturus
ACAGTTCCTGCCAGGAGCTGGCACCAGTGAGGGCTTCCCACAGGGTCACAGCCTTCTTTGGGCACATCCCCCTGCTCCGGCGTGGGGTCCTCCCTGGGTGCAGGTGGAGACCTGCTCCAGCGTGGAGCTCCATGGGCTGCAGGGGCACAGCTGGCCCCACCATGGGCTTCCCCAGGGGCTGCCGGGGAACCTCTGGTCTGGTGCCTGGAGCCCCTCCTGCCCCTTCTTCTGCACCAACCTTGGGGTCTGCACAGTTGTTGCTCTCACATGTTCTCACCCCTCTCTCCTCACAGCTGCAGTTTTGCAATTTCCCCGCCCAGCCCCTTAACTCTGTTACCCCAGAGGTGCTACTACCACCACTGATGGTCTCAGCCTTGGCCAGCGGTGGGTCTGTCTTGGCTCTATCAGACATGGTGGAAGCTTCTAGCAGCTTCTCACAGAATTCAACCCTGTAACCTCCCCCCCACTACCAAAACCTTGCCACACAAACCCAATACATAGTTAAAAAAATCACACTGAGTTAACTGATGGCCAAAATGGTTCCAAATGGAGTGCAAACAAACCTTAAAATTACCTCACAGCTACCAAGTGTCAAGTATATAAGTGAAAACTACCCAAGCGAACCTGTCCAGGATCTAATAAAATGGAATGTGATCTTTTTTGTTTCTTGTACCTTTGAAATACTCCTTTTGTGAAGGAGTGGATAGGAGGTAAATCAGCTTTATTGCTGTACCTCGGAAATCCTCAGCTGTGCCCTACAGAGTAGTTTTACAGTCGCTTCATGCTGCAGGAAATATTTGAAGACTTTTCCTGATTTCTAAATTGCTTAGTGGCAAAGACTTCAGAAATGTTATTTAATAGGAAGTCACAATGCTCATACTGAAAGCTCTGTTTACTTCAAAGGACAGAGGGAAACAAGCATTACATTTCATGAGCAAGTGGAAGTACCTGGCATTAGTTTTAACAGAAAGAAATCTGTTCATTTGTAAGGGAACTGTAGGCATGCCCACTTGATGCAGAACAATGGATGTGACATTTTATGACTAGATGTTCCTTCAGGGTATTTTGTCTTGATTGGGTTTGCCTTGATGTATTTGGTATTACAGCTGTTTACAATCCATTTACTGGCGCATGCCTAGAACCTAGAAAAGCACAGAAAGTATTTACAGTAATTCAAAGAAAACAATACTTCATTCATAGATTTCAGGTTAAAATATATGTAACAAATCTTTAAAGGTGGCTCAATTTTTTTGTTTAAAAAGGTTGAGTTTTGAGGGAATAGCCTCCAGGCTTTTGTTTTGTACAAAACTGAGTAATATAGTTTGGAGGAATAGAGAAAAATGTAACAAAAATACTATCAAAAATATTTTTAGCTACCTCGTAGAAGATTCAGTTCCCACCTTGAATCTGAATTTGATGTAGGAAATCTAAACCTGCATGTTCACTGTCCCGGCTGAGATTTCAGAGATTTCAGAGATTATGTAAATTTCCTATCTCTGACTTCATTATGACTGTTTGAGAAATAAATTCTCTAAGGGAAAATACTGTTTTATTTCAGCCTAAATGAACTTGTTTGCAATGATGGAAAACCCTGCAATTTTTTTACTTCAGATTAATCACAGTTTTCTCCCTTCTCTACATTCTTCCTAAAGCATTGCCCAGATTTGGCATTTGATGGGTGGTTCAGAAACTTTCCATATTCCTATAGTGTAAAGTAGATGGCCTCTTACCCAGTTCTGCTTAATCGCTCTGAGGACCATCCTGTGGATAAGAGCCCCATCTGCATCTGTAGTTCTTGTCCCTAAAGAATTTTCAGACTACCTTTGCCCACTCTGCAGAGTATGAGCCCTCTTACTTGCCAACTGTCATGGTTTAGCCTCAGACGGCAACTAAGCCCCACGCAGCCGCTCACTCACTCCCCGTTGTGGGATGGGGGAGAGAATTGGAAGAGTAAAAGTGAGAAGACTTGTAGGTTGAGGTAAAACCAGTTTAACACGTAAAGCAAAAGCCACACACACAGGCAAAGCAAACCAAGGAATCCATTCACCACTCCCCATGGGCAGGCAGGGGTTCAGCCATCTCCAGGAAAGTAGGGCTCCATCACACGTAATGGTTACTTGGGAAGACAGACGCCATCACTCTGAATGTCCACGCCTTCCTTCTTCTTCCCCAGCCTTATATGCTGAGCATGACATCATGTGGTATGGAATATCCCTTTGGCAAGCCTGGGTCAGCTGTCCTGGCTGACTTCTTGTCACACAACTTCTTGTGTACCCCCAGCCTACTCCCTGGTGGGGTGGGGTGAAAAGCAGAAAAGGCCTTGGCTCTGTGTAAGCACTGCTCAACAATAATGAAAACATCCCTGTATTACCAACACTGTTTTCATCCCAAATCCAAAACATAGCCCCATATTAGCTTCTATGAAGAAAACTAACTCTATCCCAGCCAAAACCAGCACACCAATCAACATTAAAGCAGGACATAGGTTGGGAGGTTGCAGCCAGGAGTTTCTGGCAATGTCTTGCCATGCCACTGCAAGAGACAGTGCCTTAATGCTTTTCCCAGGCAGACAACATAATTCAGGCCAAGCCCCAGCACCAGCACATTTACAACACCGCCAAGACCAGCAAAATCATAGCCAGATATTGAAGGCCGCCATGATTGATACCAGGCCTACAGTAGCTCAACAACTAGACTGCAAAACCTAATTTTTTCTGTATTGCTGAGAAACATTCAGGTGGATTGTCCTTGTTGGTTTGCTAGAAATTCCTTTGTTTCTAAGTGGCTTGTGTTAGATATAACGAACATTATTTTAAAGTAACAGGATTTTACTTTTTTTATCCAACTAAAAATGATGAATGCAAAAGAATATTTTTTTAAAAAAAGAAATAAGTTTTAAAAGAAATAACTTTTATAAGGCGCAAGACAAAAACATAGGAATTTCACCAAACCAACCCTATTCTAGCGGCACTTGTGAAAGCAGATATACAAGTTTTTCCAGAGGTTGGTAGAAGAAATTCCACTAGGTTTACATGGGATGAGGCAAGAAGTAAAATAAGGAAATTGATATAAAAATCTAATTATCATAAAATCCTCACAACTATAAACATTTAGTGACAAATGAGTTTGGGGAGGTCAGAAGAAGAACAAAGATTTTTTTGGGATTCCATCAACATAGTGTCTCATTGCCTTCGAGCAGTCATTAAAGAACAGCAAAAATCTGTCAATAGCTCATGAACAATGAAAAGATAGAAAAAATCCCGTGTGCTGTATTTGGCAGTCATAATAATTTTAGGATAAACGATAATATTCCAAAATTGAACTTAAGATTCCTGTGGGATGGGGATCTTCAGCTTCTTCGGCTTTCAAGGGGTTAACTTAGCAGCTCAAGAAACCAAGCAAACACTCTGGTGCTAATGTTTACTGCCAAAGGTGGCTCAAGAGGACAGCTGATTGCATATCCTTTTGCAAATCCTCCAAGCCAATATCTCTGAAGTCTAAAGTGGAAACTATTTGTGTGCAGCTGATGGATTTAACTTCAATTTTTTCTTAGCATCCCTTTTCATGTGAATAGTAGGAAACACATCAGACTCATTTGTCATCTGGATGAGACCTGGTTCTTCTTTTAGTTGAGACAATTGAGATTGAAAGTTGTTTTATAAGAGACAGCAAACATTTTTTTTTTTAATTTGAGAAGCTATTTCTACACATCAACACTTGACTAGAATAATCTTTCACAAAGAAACTATCCCAGATCCTAATAAACTCTCATACAGCAAGCAAATATATGAGGAAATTAAATTGTCAACAAATGCAAAACCAAGGCAGAACATTCTTCTGTTTATTGGAGAAAAATATTGGCAAAAAGTATGATAAAAACAAGCAATAGATTTAAGAGTTGTCAGCACAGCAATCCGTAAAAAAATTTATGCAAAAAACTAAAACTTCATATTTGATTATTGTAGTTAGATAAGACAAATATTAAGCCACAATGTATTTTCTCTTGTTCTCAATGACAATACTTACAAAACTGTGCAGAGAAGTACAACACCTTATAGTTTAAGTTTCAGGTCTGTATGGAACTACTCTGCTGTTTACTGAAAAAGTAGCAAAGAGGTTCTGGTTCCAGCCCTATGCTTGCTGGCTGGTGTTGCCTGAGGGCTGGAATGATATTTTTTAATTGGTAAAAAAGTAGTAGTGGGGAAATTTTGACTTGTGCCCACATCACAATTCCTGATTTTTCATCCAGGGTGAGCTGTCAGATACACTTATACTCTCATTTGGAGTAAGTCTACAGTGACATCTTAGAACAACTAACTGCTGTTCTTATGACCACAAAAAAATTTCTACATACGTTTGATGCCTGTGAATTTCTAAAGAAATTTCTCAGCTTTGGGGCAGATCTTTTCGGTTTGTTCACTGCCTGGAGGCAAACATGCTTTGAGCTTTAATACCTCAGCCACTGTTAAGACAGAGAAGAGAGAGGGGAAAAAGAAATTTTTCCAACATGTGAAGAAAAGTTTTTCAGCAGTTTTTGTACAGGACTGTCAAAACCACAGTTGCAGCTACAATGCACTCATTCTTTATTCCATTTATGTTTCAACAGTATTTTTAAAGTTAGGAAGATGGTTTTGACCACATATCCTTTTTTGAAGGTGGTGATAGTTTTTCTACACAGAACAAAATAAAATAAAAGCAAACCATTGGAGGTAAATGCTGAATCTCATCTATTTCTTTGCTATGTTTTGGGTTTACCTTGCAAGGTTTTGGTAGTGGGGAAACTGCAGGGATGGATTCTGTTGAAAAGACACTGGGAGCTGCTTCCATGTTGGGCAAAGACAGTTTTAGCTAGCTCCTGCCACTGGCCAAAGCTGAGTCCATCAGTGGTGTTTATGAAAATATATTTAAGAAAACATAAAAAATGCTGCACAGGAGATGTGAGAGGAGATTGAGAAAATGTGAGAGAAACAGCTCATGCTGGAGCAGTTCTTGAAGAACTGTAGCCCATGGGAAGAAGAAGTTCATGAAGGACCGTGTCCCTCGGGAGTGACCCCACACTGGAGCAGGGGAAGAGTGTGAGGAGAAAGGAGCAGTAGAGACAAAGCGTTATGGACTGATGATGACCCCCATTCTTTATCCCCTTGTACTGCTTGGGGGGAGGAGGTAGAAGAGTTGGGAGTGAAGTTGAGCTCATGAAGAAGAGGAGGGGTGGGTGTGAGGTGGCTTTAGTTTTGTTTTTACTTCTCACCATCCTACTCTGTTACTAATTGGCAATAAATTAAATTCATTTCCCCAAGTTTAGTCTATTTTGCCCATAATAGTAATTGGTGAGTGATCTCCCTGTCCTGACCTTAACTCATGACCTTTTTTCATTGTATTTTCTCCCCCTTGTCCTGCTTAGGAGGAAGAATTATAGAGGAGCTTGGGGAGCACCTGGCAGCTTGGCAGGATTAACCCACCACACCATGATAAAACCATAAAGTATTTCTTTTTGCACTCCTTTGACAATACATTTGCTTATACATTGTGCCTTCCTTCAGAAAGTCACGTAATTGTTACATCCGTACCACTTTCAAGCTATGGTAAATCACGGCAGCATAACCGCATTCAGATACCAAGTTAAAAGCTGAGAAACCCAGCTCCTGTTTTGGCCTTTACTACTGAATCCTCAAAAGATAATATAAAAAAAAAGAACAATGGTTCCTCTGGAGCCTAAATTTCACATATTTGAAAAGGAGTTTAATGGCACCCATTTTCTAGTAATTCCCTGTTGAGAAATCATTTAAAGGTGCCAAATATTTATTATTACACATACAGCATCAATACTGAAGAAACTGTTAGTTTTCATCAAGGAACATGCATGAAAATTTCTCACTTCACATTTTTTAAATAATGTCATATTAGGAATGACATTGAGATAATGCCCATTGAACAGGTGCAAACCGTTGCCAGACCAAAGCTGATAATCTTTAAAACCTTCTTACAACAGAGTCCAGGGAGAGTACCATGACACCAGTAATTATCAAATTTGCACTGCTTGAGGATATCACTTATTGAAGTCTGTCATTGTATACTGTCATCTATTATTTTGAAGAACCTTATAAACACTGCAACGAAGGTAACTTTCTGATCTTTTCTCCAAGGCGCTGTGTTTCAGCTCTCACTTCCACCTGTGTGAGGCGACACGACTGTCACATGGTGAAAGGCAGCCCAAGGGTACATTCACCTGGGTAATAGCCACCATTGCACATGCAGGTACAGTGTAGGTCCCTACTGCCATCTCTTTTCTCATAAAATCGTACCTTGTGATTGCTGTAAGAAACAAGCAGTCTCAACTGCTCACTATATTAAACTTCTTATTGTACTTATTTTTAAAGGACTTCAGAGATTAAAAGTTACCAGGTTTTAATACAGACTGGTATCTGCCCGTTTATCAGTGGGTACTTTGGGGAATTATGTTTCTTCTAGACTCAGTATCTGAAGGACTGGATAGCATAACATCCCCCTTTGCTTCCCAGAAACACCTGTGTCCTTTAAAAATCACTTGGTCTTTTTGGTCAATTAATGTTAAAAGCAAGTTAAAGCACAACAAACTCTGTCACCGGCCTGCTTTTCATTCCTCTCATGGGCCCAGTTGTAGCTATGACTCAAAATGTTCATTACAATCTTTAAATATCTACTGGTGGCTCGAGGTGCAGGACAGCCACCTCTGCCAGATCTGCTGTGCCCAGACTGAGCAAGACCTGAGAGCTGTGCTGATGGGCTGAATGCTCTTGACTACCCCACGCCTTGATGGGGAGTTGACCTTAATCTGTTTGTGGGTCTGTGTTTGCACATGACTACTGGGCCTGGCAGACACATTTGCATTTGAGAGTGAACTCAGCTCTCCACAAATATAAGAGTGTACACATATTTGTTGGCAACAACCCCGGTTCACAAGATAATGTCACTTTTCAATGTCCACAGACATGTTTTATGCTGATAGTAAAACAAGGTTTGCAGCATATTGGAGACTGGATCTAAGATGCTTAAGATTTGTTTTCCCTTCCATCTTACAAGGGTGCATTGGGATTTTCTTAACTGGAAAGTTGGAAGCTATTTACTTTTTCCTAGTGATGATCTCCACTGAACCAGTAAAATGTTACCTTTGAATAACTATTCTATTACCTGTTGCATAGTTAACAATCATCTGTCTTGAAAGACAGTAAAGTGACATACAAATTTAACAGGATTACCACTTAGCAGGTAGGTTTGTCCAAAAAAATCATTGCCTAAACCTCAGGGGAAAGCAAGTTGTTCTGAACACAAATACTCCTATAGAGGTTGCATATTTCCTAAATCAAACCTTCTACAATAATTTTGAGTATTTTCCAGAAGTCTAAATAAATATATTTTTAATCAAACCATGTCATTTTCAGAAAACAGAGCTGCTGTGTTCTGCTGTGGGGAGAAAATTCAGAATAGGATTTGTCTTCGAATATTGGTATAGATATAGTTGCCCTATGTGTATACATATAACTCAGTTATACACTCTTCAGATCTATCTTTGCTTAAGATTACTGTAGGAGAAGTATGAGGAAATGTGGAGAACATTTACTCTTCAACACAGCCAAGCCTGGTTGGATCCAAACTCAGCTGGTGGCTATGCTCTGAGCGCGTAAGGACTTGGACAGAGATGGACTTTGTACCAAAGTATGAAGCAAATCACAGGTCTAAAAACTGAACCTATCTTCATTTCTCCTTAAAGTTAGGACACTGTGCAGCCAAGAATCAGAGGGCAATAGGGGCAGCAACCTGACACCTGATGGTTAGAGACTGCAGTTAAAACTGGAGAAAATGGACCTTGCCACGGCTCTTAAATTTCCCTCAGCAAATTCTTCCAGTTTAGATGTGCTTTACTGTGCCAGAGAAAAACTGTAACTGACAAACTTGTTCTTTTAAATAAAACAATATAATGTGAACAATTTATTTATAAATACAAAAAAATACACTTAAGACCTGAGTAAAATGATCCCCTTCTCATAAGAAAAAAAGTATAAAAATATTTCATAGAATATTGTTTCTAAAATAATAAGCAAGTAGATCAGAAAAATTAAGTACTAACCACATATGGTAACACCAATGTTTTCACAGTTACTGGAGAAACAAATAAGTAAAGAAACAGGATAAATTACATAATTGATCTAATGCAACCTTCCAAGGAATAATTGATATGCTAGCATTACCATAACAACTAATTCACATGACAAAACTGATACATGACACCTTCTTAGAAGCCAGTTAAAAATCATTACTAATCACGTCATTCTGCATTATGGCAAATAGGATGAATAAAAGCCTATTTATAAAACATTTAATATTATCATGTTTCATAGTTCTCTGAATTAAATACTAATGGTCATCACAGTCAAGAGTGAAATGTCTCTGGAAAGAAGAATGAATGGACTCCTAGCATAATACAAGATTCAGAACTGTGAAAAATACAGAGTCTACAGATATATCAGCAGGATAGATTTTTTTTTTCTAAACTGTAAAGAAATTCATAATACTCATTAAAACAAGATACCAACAGGACTGCCATGCCATGGACCGACATTAGCCAGTTTTAAATGGGCATTTGAGTAATTCAGTTCTCAGTGCTTTGCATTTTCATATTTTGAGGTGATTAAAAGCACTAAATTAATTACATTACAATGACTTAAAGTGGGAAAAAATTATTATTCACTTCCCAGGAGAGAAGCTGCTTTTGTAATGTATTTTTCCTTTTCACAATCATCTTGAGAAGTTCCCACAGCCACAGAAAGGGCAGTAGCTTTTAAGAAGTCAGGAGAGGAAAAATGCATTAGTTAGTTATCCTTAAGAGGGGGCAAAGAATGACATTTTAAAAGGTTAAATTCAGCAGATTAATTGGCAACACCAGATGGAGAAATCAGTCCAATTGAACAGATAGCAACTTTTTCAAAGAGTTCCAATGCATTTTTTTACACATTTCAATTGGCCCCCGACTTAGAAGCCTCTCTTCTGTCAGGTGAGTAAAAAGGACATTTATTTATTCAAATGAAATGTGTCAAAATTATATTAACTTTTTAGCATGTAGGAATGTCTGGAGGAACAAAGATGAGGACAGCCAACTTTTGTGAACAGAAGTTATAAGAGCTTTAGGATATTCAGAACAAAATGTTGTAGGCTTTCATAAGATGACAGAAACAATTTTAAAATCTAATTTTGGCATGGCATGAGTCAATGATATGCCTCCTGGGTTTTATGCCATCATCTCCACTAAGCCCATTTTCTCTGCTTCTTATGTCATATTTTTTCAATCAATTTCCCAGCCCTCTTTTTCCCTGGATGAAAGGCAACAAAGGGTAAAATTCTTATACTGATATGCCAGAATATCAGAATATCAGAATGTAATAGATTTAGTTTCTAAATAGCTGTATTTGAGCCTAAGACTCTGAACATGCAACTTACTTATTTTAAGGAAAAAGTTCCTACGCTCACACTGTATGTTGATTATGCAAATAGAACTCCACTGAATTCAATGAAATTTGTCTCGGGTAAAAATGCAAAGTCTACCCCTAATGCTGAGAAGAAAGCCTTTTTCCCCTTTTGAACAGTTCTATGTGACAGATACATGAAAAAAATTACCAGGTACTATGATTATTCGCTTTCAGTATCAAGGGTTGGTCAGTTCAACAGTTCTCCAGACCAAAGTAAAAAAAATATCCTTACAAATATGCAACAATTAAAGATTTTTCTAGTTTCCAGGCCAGGTGGCAAGACCTGCCCTACCCTCAAAGAAATCTCCCCAGCAAAGGATTATATATGCTATCACTCCAATCATCTAGAAAAAAAATGAAACTTCGGGGGAAACCTGGAGAGCTACAGAAAATGTGTTTAGTAATTTAGCCTTTCTCTGGGAGCCAATATTGATCTGTCCCATGACATGGTGTTTCCCAGAAATAGAACCTTCCTGTTGTAAGGGTGATACGGCACAAAGCATTGTTTTGCTGGAATATTACATGAGTCAAAAATTATGATATCCACTCACATGTGATTGCCACTGCTGACTTTTACATAAATGGCTGAAAGCATTCTCTGATGGTTTTGGATAAGAAAGGAATATCAGTCATTATAAGAGCTGTGTAGAGGTTATATCTAGGAAAGATGCTGACACCCACCCTGAGCAGACTTCAGTGCACTGAGTCCAGGCCCCCTATTGCTGATCAATAGGAAAACCCTCCACCATGTTGCAGGACAAATGAGGTCAGTCACGGTCCAGAAGGTTTGATTTATACACATGGTAAATACTCAAAAATTTTATTCATATTTTTTAATTGGCAAAGGGTTGGGGGAGGAAAAGTCAGCTTCATTGTCTGAAGTTTTTATACTGCCAAGTTTCAGTACTCTAGCAGAGAGGTTCAGCCAAGAGAGGGAAGGAAAAAACTCCAGGAAAAAATACTATGAGCTTCTAGATAGAGGGTCCACAGACATGTCAAGAGGAAATACAGTAGAAGACTTCTGGGTAACTCTGAAAGGGATCTGAAAACTATACAAATGCATTCAGTGCACAGTTACCACATTTTCCATTTCTTTCTGTACTTTATTTCACTTATGGTAAACAACTTACAAAAACGAGTTTGGTTATTGTAATTCTACGTCCAAGAATTTTTATTGACATGCTATTGTATTCAGCATTAAAGAACTTTGATTTATGATACTACAGGGAGGTACCACCCTGAAGTCTAATTATCCCCCCCTCCTTGCACTTTGTCTGCATGCCAAAAATCTGCAATAAAACATGGGTGGCTTTAATTTGTTTAGAATGAACAGGAGACACAGATGAAGCAGAGCTACATGGAAGCAGAAGCACTCGCCTTGTAGAAGCTGGTAGAAAGGTAGGATTGCCAACAGCCCTGAGTACCGGCCTGCTGAGGCCCCAGGAGAGCAACATGGGAATCCAGCTGGCTTCTTTTCCACAATCCATTTCCAAAAGAAAAAATGCCTTCCCACCCAGTTTTTGCACGGCTAAGTGAGCCATGGGGAACTAACGAGAATTATTACTTCAGTGGGAGCTGGATGGCAATTTAGTGCAGCTTCAGCAAGCAACTTTCTTTTTTGGATGCTTTAGCAAAGTGAACCTCTGATTCATCAGCAATAAACTGAGGCTGAGCCCAGAGCTAAATCTAACCAACATCATGCTGGAATACCAAATTTCACAGTTCCATGCATATCCGAGCGAGACAATAGAGCATCTGCAGGCAAATGGAGTTTGCAGTGGAATGAGGTATTGCAGCTCTGTTTGAAGTGTACCTCAGCACTTTCAGGCAGCTTCAGAGTCTGCTCAGACTGCTTTGTCCATGACTCAGTCTTTATTGGTATGTCTTGACGGATTTATAGTCCTAGATTGGACAGAAAACTCACTTTGTTTGTCTTTTAAACTAAGAATTAGCAAAACCAAGTAGTGCCAGTATTCAGTCTCATGCATGCCTTAAAGGAGCTTTCTAGATTTCAGCTTTAACCTAAAACAATATGGAGAGTGACAGGTTCAGCTAACGCTCTGAGCTATCCAGAGGTTTCCAAACCTCCCTAAGCCTTTGTGACTACATCACTACACTGTACTATATCATTATGTCCTAAGTGTAATGAGAATACGAATATACAGAAACACTAATTCTTTCCTTAGACTATAAACACAGGAACCAAGGTTTGCATAACCAAACAATTAATTTACAGTACTCTCTACCATGTGCTCCTGTTAGTAGAGATCTAATATCAGAATGTTGTGGTAGCATTTGAGTTTAACCTATTCTATTCCCTTTAAAATGTACATTGTCTTGGAAGTAGCATTAAACTGTGAATATTTTCCTAAGGAAATAATCAGTGGAGATCACCGAGAGTGTTAAAATTAGACTAGTCAAAAAAATAACTGGGCAAAATCAAAGATAATAAATTAAATGACCTTGTGCTCCATTTCCACTTCTGTGTCTTTGACCTCCAGTCCCTGGACCCAGGTGTGAGCCAGACAACATATGAACTAAAAAAAGAAAAATCACTATATAGCCAAATGTTGCTACTTCAAATTACAAAGAAATCATATTTGTCAAAAGAAAACATGTTATGCAGAGTTATTTATTTTTATGACCCCACAGTTACTACTAGTCTCAGGAATTTGTTCACTCATTGCTGATTCACAGAGTCCAGTAATTTTGCTTCTCATGAATGGCATGATGAACTGACAATTTCCTGTCAGGAGGATATTAAAAGTAGAGGTGCACTTTGGAAATAGAGTTTACAAAATCCTTTAAATGCCTTTGGGCCATTCAGTAGCCATCCACACTCTGCAAGGGAGCCCAATGGTCAGAGGTGTAGGTATGCACACTGTAGGTAAGAGATGAGAAACTCTGGAAGCTATTGAACAGTGAATTTTCACAGCAGATCAGCACAAACATATTTAGCAGAGGGTTTTCTGTCACCATGAAGTGTCAAAAGAGATTTGAGAATGTTCAACAGTTTTCCTGCTCTGTGGTTTGCTTCTGCACCTTTCTTCCCCTTAATTTCTCTTTACTGAATTCTGATGTGCTGCATGACATGAAAAGTACCCCTTTATTATACTGCAGAGAATTATCTAAAAGGACTTGACCGAACAAATTTTCTTGGCCTTAGTCTTTTACCCCCGTAGCCTTATAAAGAAGTGATTCAGAATAGCAACACAAAAGAAGTAATGAATAAAATATCCATTTAGGTAGCTAATCCCCCATGGAGTAGTGTGTCAGACTATAATATATAAAGGGGTCATTGATCTATATCTTCAGCTATATTCCCCAGGATGATAAACACTAGAGGAGAGTCAAAACAACAAAACATGATTAAACGAAATGCCTAAAAACCAGCTGTTTACTGAACAGCCAGTACACATATGCCATTGAAAGTTCAGCATGAACCAAAAATTACAGCACAGTGGTACATAACACATGGGCACAATATATTTTCTGGGTTAAGAGAAAAGCTTAAAAACATCTGTGATAACAGGTAGTAAATGTTGGCTTTACTGTGATATCCACTAAAATTACCATCATTTCTTTCTCAGGGTCCCGTAATAGTTGTTTTGGATTTGTTCCCAGCAATATCAGCTATTGGGGAAGTCAATAAAATATTCAAAATACCTTAAGCTTGGAACTGCTTTCACATAACATTTTCTTATTATGTAAAAGGAGATAGATTAACAACTAAGACACCAGTCTTGCAAGCACACATCTGCATAAATCCCAGTCAAAAAAAAAAAAATTTGCCTTTTTCTCTATAAGCATTGCATAAATCCCTATCCTTTAAATATCCAACAGTAGGTTTGGTCTTGCACCACTGATGTCAATGGAAACATGGACATGCAAATGGAAGAAAACCTATAAAGAACATTCATATACAATGCAGATGGTGATTATCAAAAAACACTCTTAGAACGCTGCTAATTAAGCAAGAATGGAAAAATGCCGGTTTGGAAAGTAAAAAGAAACAAATCTAATTTAAAAATATCAAATCTTGAGCTTTTAAGATTGTGTTGCAATTATTTGACAGAGCTTTCTTTTTTTAAAAAACTTATCACAAAGAGGTGTCTGTGATAAAGGCAAACGGAAAGAGTACTCATGTCTTTTGTCCATGCTAATATGAAAGAGCCGGGAAAAGGAAAGATGAGTCTTTCTTGCCTAGTACTTGTCTAGTGCTGGATCTGGCTAACTCTTGTTCATTTTTGAAGCTTTGTTTCTATTTTGTGTCCTCATTTTGAAATTATTCATTGTGTTGTTCCTCACACACTTAAAGCATGTCTAGACTGTTCCCAAACTAGCAGTTAATGAAAGCAGGTTATTCTGATTGAAGGACAGCAACTGCTTCATACTGCAGTTTGGGGCTTGCAACCCCGACAGCTGTATTAAGGCATCTATTTTTGCCCTTTCATGAGGCATTCGACATCATCTAGTATGGGGCTGAGAATCACACGGGAGCTCTCTTCTCCAAGGTAAGGAAAAACAAAGGGGCAATATCAGAAAAGCCAGAGTAGACGTAGGAGGCATGATTTATTCTGCCTCAGTATGAGACTACTGCAAAAGAATGTATTTTTTATAATGTGTCACAACTAGGTTTGTAACAACATAAACAAAATACACAGCAGCCGTGCCAGCAGTGATCATAAATACATGTTTAGCATAGCAGCTATAATAACTTGCACATCATACAAGAACAAATTCTTGTCACACTCTTGTAGGTGGAAAAAAATATGCTCTCTAAAATGTTTCACATGAAAATTCAATGCTCCCATTACCAGAGATTGCAGTTCTCACAGGACAAATAAGACTGCAGTCTGAAAACTATTTTAATAAATCAAAACTAAATACACTGCTGTCTATATTCTCTTTAAAGGCTTATTTTGACTCTGGCTTGGGATTTTGTAGAGCAGATGTGACAGTGAACATATGCACATATTCTCTCTTCTTTCTTCCTGTCTTTTTAAACACAATAGACAGAAAACCAAGCAACACTTGCTCACAACAGTCCTCAGTTCCAGCTCCTTCTAATCCTACTTTTGGTAATAAATGTAATACGAAGAATAATCAAGTGGAAAGCCCATCCTTTAAAACAAGTGGTGAATATAATATGAGCTGGGCTGTATTCCCACTTCTGCCCCAATGTTGTCTGGAACTACAAACACAGAAGTCCTTTTGACTCTCTTCGCCTCTATTTTCTTGTCTGTCTTCTGTCTTATCCTCTCTTTTAAGACCATAAGCTCTACAGCGCAGTGATTTTTGCACTATCAAGGTAACGTCAGGAAATTCAGACTGATGGAATCATACCCATGCCAAATATTTGGCCTTTTACGTCGTCACATAAATAATATCATTGTGCTTTCACACTCATCTTTCATTTCTGCATACCTACACCTCTTGTGCCAGAAACTAGCAAGAACAGTTATTTTAATTGCAGCCCCTGAATTTGGGATGCTCAAAAATGTACGCCACTCCACCCTAGAAAAACTTGATCCAAGAATGGCTGTTCTAATAGCCCATATGCTTCATCATTTGATGACTTTTTGAGGCATCTGTGACAGAACCCCATCAGATCCACCATTGCTGCCCTTAAGGCTGGAGCCTTAAACTGGGGACAGTGCAACTCTCGTTCTCCATGTGAGTAGTTTCTCCTTTCTCCTTAGTATTCTTAATCAGTATTGCCATGGAAAGGCGCTTAAGATCTTCCCAGGTACATGTCTTTATTGTTCCAACATTACTTTCACGTCTCACTTCTATTGAAGTGTTCTATCTTACTAAGTTCTATCTTACTTTTATAAAACTGTCTTTTAAGGGATTTTACTTTCCTAATGGGGTTGGAATCAAGTAGGGAAATGTACTGCTCTTCTGTGTTTTCTTCTACTGTCAGCACTTCAAATATTAAGCACTTATTCAACCTTGTATTTTTGATTGTTCACTCCAATCTATTTAGTCTTTCTCATTTCTCTTGGTAACCAGGGAGTCAGGGCTACAGGCTTCTGAAGTCAGTTCAGATGGTTATCTACAATTTCTCTTTGTAGTGCTCTTAGAGGTCAAATCCATTACAGCATGTGCTTAGACTGACTTTCCACACTTAACTCTGCCGGGCTTACTGTGACACACTCAGCAGTTCACCTCAGAACCTGTTATCCATAGATACAGCAGATGTTAAATTTGATATAGAAAAAGAACCTGTTTCCTGCCTCCTCTTCACCTTAAAAGGTTTGTGAACAGAGTGACATTTTTGATGAAAAAGGTAAACATCATACTAGATGTTAATTAGTACTACCACATCCAAAATGAAATACACCCACAAAAATTACATTCACATAATATACAGTACAGCCACAGTTGGGAAGTTTAATCACACTGGCTCTCCCAAAGAGCTTAGAGATTGTGTTTTCCTTCTGTCATATCATATCAACTGGGAAAGAAACGTACACCAGCAAATAAAGCTCCTTAAAGATTTGCAGCTGTTTTATAATGGAAATTACAGAGCCAAGATAA
This sequence comes from Phaethon lepturus, assembly GCF_000687285.1. NCBI lineage: Eukaryota > Metazoa > Chordata > Aves > Phaethontiformes > Phaethontidae > Phaethon > Phaethon lepturus. Next base: position 101,719 of record NW_010509899.1, read on the forward strand.
CATTATTTTCTTATGCTCCATAGTCTTGGGTAAACTGGTGCATATAAAGCTTTTTTCAAATACAGGAATAGATTTAAAATCCATCACAGACATACTAATGCTGAAGCCGCCAGTCTCAGATAGCCGCAATTCACACTGCAGCTATAGATTGACACATCAGCCTTTTGCGTCTGGAGGTGGGGGCTCTTCATTCTGAATTTTCAGAGGGGGTTTTTTTGTAATCTAATTAAAACAGAGATGATTATAGTCATTAGGACAAAGACACCAATATGAAAGGAGTGAAGGAATATCAATCCTTCAATTGAAGTTAATATTCTGAATTTTGTTGACATTTCCAGATTCCCCAGCCTAGCCGTGACCAGGATGGCACTTTCCCAGTTTCTTATGGCAAGGAGACTGAGACAGCCCTTATAAGCAGAGATCCAAAATGGCCTATCCTCAGTGAAACTATTCCAGCATTCATCTGTCCCAAAAATACAAAAGCAGAAAGAGCAGGGGGGGTTGGGGGGGTGGGGGGAGCGGGAAGACTGATACACTCCCTACCAATCAGGGGTATGCCATGACTGATTTTGGAAACAGAACTGGCTACCCAAGGCTTCCAATGACAGTGGTTGAATCATTATTCTCCCAGTATAGATCCTAAAATGGGGTTAGGGCTGCTTATCCTAAAGACATCCTGTGTCCCCCTGCTCCTCTAGCCAGCGCTGTGGTCAGCACCCACAAGTGGTACAAATTTCAATACCCTCTCAGCATTCATCAGCTTCTTCTTCCACAGCCTGGTAATCCTTTTGGTCTTAAAACAGAGGTTCCCTATTATTAGTCCAACAGACAATTTGCTAACAGTAAGGATGGATGGAAAAAAGGAGAGTTAAGGTTTACAGATAAACTTACTTTTATCTTTTTCATTCGTTTCACACTGCAAGCTTATCATTCAGAGTCGAGGTGGTAGATGTGCCTCAGCTGGGCATGCTAAAAGTTTCCATACTACCTCTGCAGCTACTTTGCCAAAAGCCAGTAGAAACACCCCAGAACATTTTGTGACAATAAAAAGAGTACAAAAGCAACTCTAAATGTTAGAAAAGCAGAAAGAAAAATATGTGGCCATATCATCACAGAACCATAAAGGCCTCTTAACTATTCAGAAAAGTGCCTTTGATTTTCAGTAAAAGGTGCTTTATATCTCAGAGGTACAGTGCAGGAGCTTGATTACTATCATGTAATGTGGCATTTGCTAAGATAATGACTTTTTTTGTGAATCACTGAGTCAATAACCACATAAAATCCCTATATTTTTTCAGTGTCTGTGTTATTGCTGCCCTTCAGCTGAAGTAATTATACCTTTTTCCTTTTCAGAAAACTTACACAGTGTTTTCCCTGAACTGGAAGGTGGGGATGGAGAGCAC
>NW_010509900.1:0-23696 GCF_000687285.1 Phaethon lepturus
CTGCGCGGCGCTGCTGGGCCTGGACCCGGAGGACCTGCGCGGTAGCCTCACCACGCGCGTGATGCTCACCACGGCAGGGGGCGCCAAAGGAACGGTCATCAAGTGAGTCCATGCGCGGCGCCGGGCGGGCGGGGGGCGAGGGCGCGCGCACGCACACACAGATACACACACGTACACGCACGTCGTCGCCGTTGGGGATCTGCCTCCCCGGCGCTGGCTTGGTCCCTTCCTCCCCCGCCCCCCCCCCCGGGGGGAAGGGAGACGGTGGCCTCAGGCTCCCGCTTGCTCATTTGCACGTACGAACTGAGTTGCGGTTAGCCTAAGCGCAGCTGTGTGAAATGCTTACGTAATGAATTGGTTACGAAGTACAAGTGCAAAAACGTGGTGCTGCAAAAATAGACGAGCGCGGAAGACTAGCGGACTTCCGTCGTTAGTCCCTTCAAAACAGAAACAACGTGCTATGTTTTTCCATCATGCAAATGTTGATTTTGAGTTGACAAAATTTTAAGAGGATTTTGGTTTTCTTTTTACTTTTTCTTTTCTTTTTTTTTTTTTTTAACCAGTTGTTCCAAATGTACATTTTTAGATGCTCAGGCTCGCTTGTTTCATTGTTGTTAGGTCCTTGGATTTTTTATTTTTTTTTAATTTGGAAAAGTGGCAGTTGTACGATAGCTGAATAAAATGGTCTTTTTTTCAGGAAAGAAACAGCTTTGAATAACTCACTATCACATTTTATAAAACCTCACGTGTCAGTGAGTACACTGCGCGGACAACGACAGCATAGCAGTCAGCCTGTGAAATCCATGACCTACATGGAAAACCAGATATGCTAGTAGATTTAACAGATATACTGTTTCAAGGAATGTTAATGCTGTGCCTAAAGTATTTCAGAAGATACTTGGATTCATCTTTCTTGTCGTGGGGGCTGCACGGTGCTCCCATGACTGCTGCCCTGTGATATTAGGTCTGGGATGCTGTAATTAGAGGGTGGTAGATCCACCGTTCTTGGTGTCTGAGTGATCAGTGTCCCTGTGTTTGACACATGTCATTGTTCTGAAATCAAAATTCGGCTTTAAAAACACCACCGCAAACAGAAACCCAGAAATGCTCTGCTGCTTGCTCTTGCTGGTAAACAAATATTTAATCTTGAGTGCAGAGTTAATATTGTTTCACAAAACGTAAAAAGTAGTGGAACAGGATAAATTTAAGAGAAGAGTTTGTGGTTTTTTTTTTCTTGTAGCTATTAACAATGCATCACTATTGAAGTAAATAGTGACCTTAAAAAAAAAAAGAGTAATTACCACTTTTTTTCAGTAGCTTACATTTTAACAAGAAGCTGTCATCAAGGTAACTTCCTAGGCATAGAAATAGGGTAGTGATTTCTTTCTGTATGCCCACGAAGAAGGAATTATTGCAAGGAATGTGTTTAAACACCATGGAAGTTACGACTTCCGTGAAACTGAGTTGTATGAAAATGATCGATTTCACTGCAGTTGCCTTTTGTTTATGGAAAACCTCTATCTTCCACCACAAATTTTCTCTTGTTGAGATTGATCCTTCTAGCACAGAAGCTGTCAGGGATGCTGGCTGAGCTGTGTGCAACTCATGTCTGTTTTATCATTTGGTTTTCTATGTTGTCTACTTTCTGGAGCTAAAGAAAACATCGCATTGAAAACTGAGCTTGGGCTAAAAAGTTTTGAGCACATTAAAAATAGTTCTCAGTCTTTAGCTGGATGCATCAATCTTTTAATTGGGAAACTAATTAACATTCACATCACTCATTGGAAGAATGCATGGGTGCTTCGTATTGACTTGTGGAAACAGTCAGATTTGTTTTAGTTTCATTGAATCAGAAATGCAACTTCATGCACATTACACCAGATGTTTAATATATGAAAGCCATAATTAAGTGCCTTGCATATTTTATGTATTTTGAAATGTATTAGTATTATTTATATTTATGTTTTATAGTATGAAGTATTTGCTAACGTTTCATAAACTTGTGGACTGAAACAAAGTAGCGGCTGATTGATTTAACCTTGGTATGTCACTGTGGCCAGTAAAGGTGGCAGATGTTAGTTAATGCATGCTTAGGTTATATCAGACTTATAGGTGAAAAGTTGATCTTTGAGCACTTGAGAACATTGGCTTTTTTAGTCCTCAAGGGGTGGAATGGATTTGAGTAATGAAAGTTTCCAGTGGTCAAGAGCTCATTCTTTGCAACAGAAGTAATCTTATCTCCCCCTAATTCCAACCAATAATGATAAATTAAAAGAGAATAGCTGTGGTGGAAATACTGTTCAGTGCCCGCTTCCTGATATCCAGGGTGACACTGATCTTCCTGGCCAAAATTTGAGCATAATAAACCATCAGTGACAGCCTGTCACTGTCTGAACATCATATTTTTTAGAGGAACACAAAATCTCTTCTGAATGAATTCATATTCAGGAGTCTTAACTTTAGCATGGGTATGGGCTGTTGTTCCAGCAATACATTCTTACCAAATAACTGAGCTTTGAGGTGTATTTCTAGATAGAGCAAAGAAGTAGACTTCTTGGGGGTCTGCTTACTTTTGTACTTTGAAAGAAGGGATGTTCAAAAGTTAGAACCTTCATAGTGATTACCGTGGAAAAAGTTATAATGCAGCGACAAAAGGTAAGTAATGATTGGGGAAGGGTTATTCTGCCTTCAATTAAAAGTTCAAGATCTCATCATAATATAGACAATAGTGCATTTCTGGAAAGTGGTTATAAATACCACACCACCTCCCCACCCCTCCCCACGTTATTAGAAATTGAGGACTCTCACACACTGTCATCTTTCTGCCTTATCAGCTGATAGGGGAAGTTACAAATAATTTTTCTTTTTATAACAACCTTTACATGTAGGAAGACATGGGTCTGACACGACAAAGTGCCTCCAGTGGCCAATATTTTCCAGGTTTTACTATTTGCAGTCTTCCAGACCATGTCTAAATTGACAGCAAAATCTTCGATATATTCATCCTGTAGAACCTTCATCAGTATTACAGATAACATTAGAGTAGACAATTATATCTTGTACAGTACAGATGGTGCTCATAGTAATGCATGGTGGTATGAGAATTGCAGGTTTGCAAAGTTTGTAACATTTTTTACTTAATTCAGCTTGTGGTCCACTATAACTGCTGATCTTTCTCTGTTGACTCACTGCTTACCTGGTTATTCTCCATTTTGCATTTGTATTTTTGAATTCTCCTAAATACACCACCACCGCTTTCCTTTACCAAAATCTGTGTTGTGGAATTTGAGATCACATCTTCAATTTGTGAAAATAATTTCACAATTATTTCACAATTAGTGAAAATTGCTAATCTTGTTACTAAGATTTCCTGCTTTTTCAGTTCAGTATTATCAGACTTTTTTGAAAATACCCTTACTTTTCTCATTCCTATTTACTGAAAGTGTTAACTAGAAGCAGGAGGGCTAGTTAACTAAATCACATCCATGTCAGATGCAGATGGCATCCCACTGGAAATGCTCTCAGTGAGCTGTTGACTCTGCCTCTGACAACAGATTAGTTTTGGCTGTTGTACACATAACGTTACGTATAGACAAAGTGTGTCTGTATACTTCACTTATGAGAATGTTTGGTGGGATGTAGCAAGCACTAAAGCAAAGGTGTATCATAATATACTGCTTCCCTTTCACTGCATTTCAAGAGACCCTGTTAAGGAAAGTTTCTTAAAGAACAAATTCAGTTTTTGTTTACAACGTCAAATTCACTTTGGATTATGACTAAAGATTTTCTGTTCAGCGTATTTATTCTGATAAGCCTGGGGCATTGTTAGCAAGTGTATGGTTTCAAAAGTCTGCAAACACAAGCAGCTATGTTTTTGTGCAAGCAGATCATACTTTTCCCCAATGTTTTATTTTGTGGGTGGCAAAAATGAATTTAGAGGACTCCTTCCACCATCTCAAAGGATTAATGCGTTAAGCCTATTTCTCTAACCTTTTCTAAACTTGTGCAGCTAAAAGCAAACATACGCTAATAAATACGCTAATATCTTTTTCTCGTGTGACTTACTGCACGTACAAGGAAAGTGGACTGGACTGTTTTAGATACTTACTAAATAACCACCATGTTTTGCTATGGTAGCATAGTTTAGAAACTATTTGATTGCTATCGATATTAGAGTTTTGACAAGGACGTTGTTTTATTTTGTTCCAGCAACCAAAAGAGCTACTCATTTTTCTCTCTCTTTCTTAGAGTCCCTTTGTGTGTGAGTAGATCATGTGAGTCCTAATAGGTCACAGTGAATAAATAGCTCAGCTGAAATCACTGTGCTGGGAGTATAACAAAGGCTTTGTTCTGTCAGGCACAATGGAGCCAACAAGGAGCAGTAGAAGGGTGATGCTAAATACTATCTTCCTGGATTTTATTAAATACTAATGTGCACTGGACTGCCGGGGAGACTTGACAGCTGCACTACATTTATCCATTCTTGTTAGTCTCCCAAAAAGAGCATAATGATCATCTTCTTGGCTGATGTTTTTTGATGGCTGATTTTTGCCATCCATGTGAAGTGTGTTTACAGAGAGAAAAAAATCTGGTACACCTCTTAGACTGTAAATAAATGCACTGTACTAATCTCTTATTCAGTTTCTCCCGTTCCAAGAAGGCTTTCAAACAGAACTCTGTCATCACAAAGTAAATTATTTTACAGTGTGAAAAATTAAACTTGACATCATTCTAGGTCCTCCAGCTTCTTTCAGAGTATGTTTTCTACCAAAATGCCTTTTTTGTTTGTTTGTTTGTTTTGTTTTTGTGGTGGTACTGAAGCTTCTGTTGGAAAAACTCTGGGAGGCTAGTCACTTCAAAAATTATGTTTTTGTAAAAAAACTGTTTCTCTATCATTTTAGGAACTTTATCAAATAACAAATGCGCTGCTTGTATTGTTTAATTACTTAGGCCTTTCACTAGGGAGGGTTATTTCATCCAGGCCATTTGATTTATGAAGTAGTAACCAGACTGGATGACAGTGACTGATAGGTATCACTTCACCTGCTCTCTTCTCCCTGAATTGTTGACAACCATGGGCAAATTGCACATACTGTAATTGCAGTTTATTTGTTTTGGAAAATGTTTGGCAACTTCATGGAATTGTCCACAGGATAAATCCAGCCTGTGAGAGCGCTTCCCCCCAGTCCTCAGACCTTGGGGATCACTGCAAACCTCGCTGAAGAAATTAGTATGAAGACCAAACAAGTTTTTTTCATTGCAGCTTTACCAAATATCTTAGAAAATTGGAATGATTTCTTCTCTGCTCCTTACAAGTAGCTGATGGAAGGAGAAGAGGAGGAGAAGGTGAAATAGAGGAAGAAAAATTTTTTTTTCCGGTTGAAACAAGAAACAGGAGCAGGAAAGAGATTTCTTTGTCAGTATGCAGACAAGGGAAAGGGAGGAGCTCAGGGAAAGCTGAGTTCACAAGAAGGAAGTTACTCGTTTTGACTGTCAGTTCCATATCGACTGGCTCCGTGCAATTTCAGCATTATTTTGTGGTTCTATACTTTCAGCGGTGCAAAACACATTGCAGGGTTATATTTTCTTTCCATGACTTTCTGTTCTATGATATGATAATTTAAAATAACAATAGGGTTTTGTGCAGTGTCTAGAATTCTACTTAATAATGGCAGAATTTGTTGTTTTTGAAGAACAGGGCCACTTCATAATTACATGCTCTAGAAGTATGACTCTGCCATGTTGTTTAACATACTTAAAAAAAAGAAGTTGAACGCATAAATGATTTTAGTGTATTGTATTATGTAATAGGCCTGCAGCTGACGTGTGGGAATTAGTATTCTGATCTCTTAAACGTATCAGAACAGAATGTAAAGGTACCTTCCTTCTATTTATAAGATAAGATTTCTGTCAGTACTCGTTACCTTAAGATCAGTCAGGAGATACTTAGTGGAAGACAAGATTGTGTGTTAAAGCTAATTACTACCTAATGTAATGTAGCTGCAGGTGTCCTTAGTGGACGGAGTCTCTAGTTCCCTGACTTAGCAGTCACAATGGAAAGTGATCTCCATCAGTCTCATGTTTCTGCATCAGAAGTATCATCCTTGCAAAAATGCAGAAATAATAAATTTGAGTTAGTGTAGTGCTTGTGAATTCTGGGAAGTGAAGGAAATGATGCAATATGGGTCAGCCGTGTAGCGTTAAGGTTTCCTTTTCTGACTGGCCAGCTCTTGGTACTCCTGTGTACAGAGGACTACCTGGAGGGGGCGATAGGGCCGTTCTGCAGCCGTGGCATCCCGAGCCTTGCACGTAGGGCTTACTTAAACAGTTCAGGTGAGAGGTTTGGTTTTTTTAAATGTAGATTTGCTGCATATTTCAGAAGTTCCATAATTTGTTGTCAGCCAGCTTAGCTGGACAGTCTATCCTTTGATTCTTACTAAATTGTTGTTGTATCCTTGGACCACCAGTGCTACGAGAGGCAAGCAATATGGGGACAAGTGGTTTGTTTTATTAAGCCAGCTGACTGAGATATTTAGAAAAAGCGTAACAGCTTTTGGCGTACAGCCGTCATCCTGTATTCTTCATGACAAAGAGGCTTGGTGTGATAAAAATCTTACTTCTCTCTGTTCTTGCAAATTTTATCAGTTTGGTTAGCAAAGGCGCTCTCCCTAAAAATCTTTTCTTTTGATTTACTTTAACATTGTACATGTCTGTCTGTCACGATACAGCATTGTGCAAAGCCTTTGTGTACCCATACTTGTTCTAAGTTGTAGGCGTTCTGTCCATGCATGAAATTTTGATACTGCCTGGCAAGGGGCTCTCGTTATTTATTTTTTTTTTCCCTTTCCATTTATATTTTTTTCTTTGACATGTAAAGATTATTTGGAGAGTTTTGATCTTTGGCAGTCTGATGCTGTTCTGGTCTAATTCTGTTCAGATTAGTGGGACTTTTGCTTTTGAATTCTTTGGCAACATGATTAGGATCTAGGTGCAATTTACAATCATACCATAAAACCAAAAGTTTGTTTTTCATACTTCTCTCATGTTGTTTCTTAAACATTTCCTTAAGGCTTTACCCTTGTATCAGTTGTCTTATTCTTGAGACTCCTACAGGCGCTTCCTCAGCTGGGCAGAGTGTAACTGCTTTTTAGTTTTGGTACTCTTATCTGTTAATCCAAAACCTACTTAAAAAAAAAAAAAAGTCTTATACAGTGTATTTATACAGGGAATCAGGTGGTTAAATGTACTTTGAAATATATGTGTTCTAAGCATGTCACTGTCATACTGACTTTATAAAATAGCTAGATATATATTATTTACAGATAAATATGTAGTTATATTTGCCTGATACGATACTCCCACGATTTTGTCATGCATTTCATAGGCTTTGAAGATGTGACTTGTGAGGTTTTTGTTTGTTTGCTTTTTTTGTAGATGGGAATGTATGTATTTATAGAAAGGTATATTTAAATATCTTTCTCTGGCAATTGTCGATATAGTTTCTAATTATCTAATGAACAAGTGTGAAAACATCTGCATCTCACTTCTACTGAGGATAGTGAAGCATTATTCTTTCTTTTTACAGATAGGATAGTTAGTCTAACTTGGCAAGATTATTTCCTGCCTGGGCCTAGAGCTCAGGTTTTTTTGTGTCCCACTTGACAATAATTGGAAAGGCTCTTTTTAAGTTTAGGGTCTAATCTCAGTATTTTAGAGTAAGGAATTCTGAAAAATCTGTGTTTTTGTTTCTTAGGGTACCCTTGAAAGTGGAACAAGCAAACAATGCTCGTGATGCCTTGGCTAAAACTGTATATAGTCATCTGTTTGACCATGTAGTGAACAGGGTAAACCAGTGTTTTCCATTTGAAACTTCTTCTTTCTTCATTGGAGTTCTAGATATAGCTGGTTTTGGTAAGTATACTTAAAAAAGAAGGATTAATTTTCAAGTTTTCTATTATTACCACCAAAGATTCAATTATAAATTCTGTAATGGAGAGTGTGAAAGTTTTCTTCTTGGCAGTGGTGGGTGGGATGGGTTACAAGGACTTAAGAAAATATCAAGAAAGCAAATAAAGCCTCGTTTTTCTGAGATACAAGAATGTAGAGGAGGTGTAGAGGTTCCTGTATAGCTTTTGTCCTCTTTGGCTCACTAAGACTCAGGATAGGGTATGTTTTCTAATGTGCCCTGCTAAGGTGGTCCAAGACTGGTAAAAAAGGGAACCTTTGGTTTTCAGGTCTTTAGAGCTATGATGTCACTGTGTAGTAGCATCTTGCTTTGGTTTGCTGCCAGATATAACTGTTATTTGTCTTAGAAATATGATCTGCTGCAGTATTTTTGTATCTTGTCTTATGCCCAACTTGAGAATCTGTAAAGGATTTTATTTCACAGAAAAAAGAGATACGGACCTGAATGTGATTTTAAATATTAGCACTATGAAGCTTTCCTTGTTACTATGTAATATAAAGTCTTGGAACAGTTGTTTATCATAAAAGTTTTAACTTTTGTTTTTCAGAATACTTTGAACACAACAGTTTTGAACAATTCTGTATTAACTACTGTAATGAGAAACTGCAGCAGTTTTTTAATGAAAGGATTCTGAAAGAGGTATGTTATATTTAATGTTATAGTTGAGGATTTGTTTTCTTAGTAAAGAATTATTTAAAAATTAAAAAAATTCGGTTGACAAATTGTTTTCCTACTGTGTGACATCTGCTTGTGCTAGAAAAGAATACGGCTTTTTGAAAAACAACAATCTCACTCTTCTTTTTTACCATTCGTTAAAATGAGGTATCCAGATACTGGACAATATCTCATACCTAATGGGAATATCTAATTGTCTGGGCGTATCGTTAAGGAGGTGAAGTTGGAATATATTCAAACTGTGGAAGGAAATTCTAAAATGTTTGTTGATTCATGCTGTATTTAAAAATATCTTCATGTTTATTTAAAAAAAGCTCTTTAGTGGGTAAAAACAATATATGGTGAGTGGTGTTTTCTCTTTTAAATTACCCCTTTTTTTAGGAACAAGAACTTTACCAAAAAGAAGGCCTGGGTGTTAATGAAGTGCGCTATGTAGATAATCAGGACTGTATAGGTATGTACTTTTTGAAATGTCAAGCTATTCGTTAGTGTCATGGTGGAAAAAAAAGCTTCAAGCAGAAGAGTCAAAATACACATAGCACTAGTAATTTTATGCTTTTAATGATGGTTGCAACCTTGTGAATTCTTCCAGCTTTGTATAACATTCCCATTCTGGTTGGTAATAGGGCCATGTTGTCCTACAGTGTGTAATAACTGCAGCTCAGTCTTCTGAAATTCTTGTGTGTTTTCCTAGAAAACTAATCAGAACACCTACATAGGGTAAATAAAGTGAAGGTGTCAAGGTGTCTGGGGAAAAATATCCCATGAATTATAAAAATCCCATCCTATTCCCCCCCACCTTTTTTGAGTCAATGAGAAAAGAAACAAAATGAACTACAGGCAACAGGCTATAGATGTTACTGCTGCTTTTACATTTCCACAGACTGATATACCAGAGGCTTAAGATGATGTTGTGGGGTTGTTTTTGTGTTGTTGTTTCCTTTGTCTTTAACTTGTGTTCTCTGAATTGGTGTTTTGTCAACAAAAGTTCATCTTGCTTTTGCGTTTACAGTAATTTGCTATGGTAGCTACTCAGGTCTCGCTGAGCAGAAGATTCAGAGTGACAGAATTCAACATCTGTTGCGAAGTGTCTGGTTCTTCTGAGTTCCTGTAGCTCTGTTGAAGAAGTTTTCCCTTTGTCAGCTAGGACTGTACAGTTGCTAACTCTGACCTAACTAAAGACAACTCTTGTCAAGTGCACCTCTTAGCCACCTTGTAAAAAAGCAATAGGAAGGTATTTGGAGGAGGGAACAAAAGCATAGCGACAGGAAATAGGTGACTTTTATGGACACAAATCTTATCTCTTCTGGTGCTTTAATAATGTGTTTAATAATGTGTATATGAGGCTGAACATGTTCCCAAAAATGTTTTTATAGTTTAGAGACTGTCACGTCTCTATAAAGGTTGCTTCCTCGCCAGTGCATGTGTTTTGTGAAACATCTCTCAGGATCATAGGGGTTCCCTGGTACCTACTGGAAGAAAAGGTCTCTGTCCGACTCACAGTGGAAAGATGGATCAGGTTGTAGAGACCAGTGCCAAGTTGTTGCCTTCTCCTGCCACAGAAAAGATTTGGGCAGCTTACCTAAGAATAAAAGTAGCAGTCTCTCAGTCATGACCTCTTTTCCTATGCCAACCAACATATGACATCCCACTACAGATTTGGCACATTTCTTCATTGTACGAGTTATTCTTAGATAAGTTAATAAAGTTACAGCTTAGTTAAAGCACAGCATATATGCCTTTTTTCTGTTCTTGCATAGTCAGGAGGAAAGGATTTTCTACTGCCTTTTGAAGTGAGTGAGAAACGTAATGTTGGTTTCTGTAAAAATACTATTTTGGTTAAGGTGTTAGACCAGGCCACTGGCAGCCCTGAACATGTAGAATTATTAACTGTCACAAAAGAGAGGGATATTATGTTGACATGGACAATTCTTTAACACTGTGGAAGAATCTTGGAAACAGTTGTTTGAATGTCTAACAGTATGTTAGAATGTTTTGATGGAATGTTAGTCATCTCTGTAGCTAAATTAGGTTATGCAGATTTTATAAGCATAAATTCTTGGATTGGGGCTGTCTTTGTGCTTTATAGTCTCATGCTGTTTACAGTCTGTGGTAGGAGTTCATAGGCACTGCTGCAGTGCAAGCATTAGTCATTTCTTCCTTTCCAGAGAAAAGCAGGTAATAAAAATTCCTCTTACAAGAACAGTTTCATAGATAATACAAGAAAGTTTTAAAAGCTGCAAAATTCTTATGTCTCATAGTTTCAAGAGCATGAATTTCTATGTGAGCTTTCAAGGGCTTTTGTATATGTATGTGAAAGGTCAAGGCGATACACTTGTAAAAAGTTGTGAAACCACTGCTGTATGCTCAAGTCTGATCTGCTTTTCTTAAAACAAACGCATTTCATTTTTCTCCCTGAATCCTGTTATGAATGGACGTATGAGTGTTTTCATGCATTTAGTTTCGGCATGTGGTGGAACATGGATGAAAAGCTTAACCCCCCCCCTCCAACAATATAAGTAATCAGCCATAAAGACCTATGGTTGTACCACAGAAATATTTAGGCACCTTTTGGGAATTAGGTGACTAAATTCCCCTTGAGACACAGAGTAAAAATAGAACAATCCGTGCCTGATCTTTTTTCCCCCTATGTTCCTTGTGTTAGAGATAGAATTTGGTATATATACGATATCGATTAAATAAAGAATTCAGATACGTAAAATTAATTTGCAATGACTTTTTGTATGTTGTGTTAACAGCTTTCCCTAGATACAGTTATACAGAATCAGATCAGTAGCATTTTAAACTTGTAATGTTTGGTTCTGATATGAGGTTATATATTCAATTTTTGTAAACATATTTTGTTTTATTAATAGATTTGATTGAAGCAAAATTAATAGGTGTACTGGATATTTTGGATGAAGAAAATCGTCTTCCCCAACCAAGTGACCAGCATTTTACTTCAGTTGTGCACCAAAAACACAAGGACCATTTCAGACTCTCTGTAGGTTTATTTTTGCTGTCTGTCTTGTTTTAATAAAACAGTTCTTGGAAGAGTTGATAGTAACACTTCAATTTAATGAAAGCCTTTCTTAAGAAATCTCATACCACACCAGTCTGCACAATCCCCATATTCTTTTGTTAAGGACAAGTTTGGTTATTAGGTTTGTTGAAAAGTTCACTGAAGGCTTAAGTCTTCTAGCAATTCTAATATCCTGCTGAAACTAAAGCCATATTCTTCACTTACATTTGAAGTTTGTTAACATGTAATGCATGAAAAGGAAATAAACCCACATTTTAATTTAGAGTCTTTCATATCAGATGGGCTATTTTGTTGTTCCTTTCAAAAATTGCTTGCTTTGGAGAGTATCTGACTCACATAGAGTGTATAGCTAGAACTTCAGAGATTAAAATAGGGAACACACAAGGAAAACCTTTTTGTTGTTGTTAATTCTTTAACATACAGCACTCTGTGGAAGATTAATGCAAATTACTGCAACTTATGTACATGACCTAAACACTGGAACAGGTGCCCCATCCCTGGAAACAATCAAGGTCAGGTTGGACAGGGCTCTGAGCAACCTGATCTAGTTGAAGATGTCCTTGCTCACTGCAAGGGTGTTGGACTAGATGACCTTTAAAGGTCCCTTTCAACCCAAACTATTCTATGGTTCTCTGACTTCTGTTGAAATTTAAAAAAAAAAACAAACAAGAAAAGTTAGTACCCCAATGAAAAAAATGCAACCCAAATATAATTGTCATCCATTTACTTTTTGTTACGTTTCCACTTACCTTGCTTAACTGGATTGCTGTGTAATACTTTTGTTGGTGTGGGTACGATCAACTAGGTGATTGCCTTTTAAAATACACCATCTGAAAATGTATTTTAAGCTTCTATCTAATCCTATTCACAGAATCATTAAGGTTGGAAAAGACCTTTAAGATCATCAAGTCCAACCATCAGCCTAACACCACCATGCCCACTAAACCATGTCCTGAAGTGCCACGTCTACACGTTTTTTGAACACTTCCAGTGATGGTGACTCCACCACCTCCCTGGGCAGCCTGTTCCAATGCTTGACCACTCTCTCGGTGAAGAAATTTTTCCTAATATCCAATCTAAACCTCCCCTCACGCAACTTGAGGCCATTTCCACTCATCTTATTGCTAGTAACTTGGGAGAATAGGCAAACACCCACCTCACCACAATTCATATGACAAGGGTATTCATCATCTGTTGAATGAACAGTACAGAAATTGTTGATTAAAAACAAAAAGAAAATTGACTAGCCGATGTTAGCAATCCTGGTGGCTTTTATTTTGAATGTGAGGTATCTAAGGGTGTGAATGAGAATGAAAATAGGTTTTTGGAGTATCTGTGTGTGAACGGCAATGGTAGTGGTCATCCTGATTGTACTGCAGAAGATGTCATTTTAAGACCTAGTACTCCTGGCATAATCATGATGATGTTTTAAGAATAAACTTTTCCTCACTTTCCAGTGTAATTGTTCTTTTTAATTCAATTTTTTAATTCCAGATTCCTAGAAAGTCTAAATTGGCTGTTCACAGAAATATCAGAGATGATGAAGGCTTTATTATCCGACATTTTGCAGGAGCAGTGTGCTATGAGACGGTAATTTTACTTACACAAAACTGATTTTGTTATGCTTTGTAGTACTTTTGTATTTTTCACTGTATCTAGATGAAATAGCAAAATTTCCTTTCATCAGAAGAGAAATTCAAAAGATGGTATGTCTTAGCTTTGAAACTAATTTTGTGAGTATGTGATGGAATTGACAGTTTCTTGTAACTTCTCAGATTACAGACTGTTTTGGTGACATAGATTTAGTGTAAGAGTTTGTTACAAATCTATAGCTAATAGTGTCAATATTAAATATATCGATTTATGATCTACTTCAACAGAAGTTTGCATCTTGGGGAGAAGAATATACTATGTAATATAAAAGTATTGCTAGACTAAAGGGTAACTTCTCAGGAGCATGCTTATCCTTGTATACAATCACTGTTTATGTTATTAAAAATCAGATATTAGGCTTTTTGTTTTCTTTTTCTCCTGGCAATAGAATCATTCATGTAAGAATATGAAATACCTGGAATTGCTCTCCTCAAAATACATTCCAGACTCTTGTGCTTTTTTGACTATTCATCATACAGAAAATGTTGAAACACCCGAAGCCAATGTCTAAACCGTAATTTTTTTTTAAATAGGAGTTTAGGATAAACAAAAGATCCGTAATGCTTCATTGTTCTGGTCTGTAACTCCAGTGCATAAGAGGGAAGCTAGTTGTAAAGATTGGTTTTTTTGGTCATTTGAAAATGTGTACTTTAAGGGCTTGTTCTTTCTTACTTCAGAATACTCCAAGAATGATAATGATTGCTGTGCTGTTTTGAAGTAGGCACATTCTGTAGGTCATTTTACAAATAAGAATATTTAAGTCTATGTGTTACCTGATTTTTCTGAGGTGACTCACTGAGTCAATATCAAAGTAATAAATAAAATTGGAACACAGTTAAAATGCTCTATGTTTAACTGTGTACCTCATCATGATAAATTAGTAATACCTTAGAGAGTCTTCGGGAACAGAGGAACAGATATGAGCACTTAAGCTCTGCTGTCAGAGCTAATCAGATATGAGGTAGCTTTCGTCCAGAAGCTATGGTAATGTGCTTGACTTAATTTATCCCCTCCCTTAGAGGGACTTACTTAGGTTGGGCCTCAAAACTTTTGGACTATAGCTGTCTTGTACCTCACCTGTTATTTGTTTATTTTTCTTACTGCACTTGTGGCAGTTCTCACAATCTTGATTTGTGATGAGGACGCTCCGCTGGCTGCATTCATATTCAGTATTGTGTTTTCATAGTCTAAAGAAATTTTGGAGGTCTGTGTTTGTGCTTTGATTCTCATAACCATTAAATCCTTTTATGTGATATCTGGCAAATTCATATTTTCTTCAAATTAGTCTTGGCCTCTTCTGTTCATAAATATCAAAGTCACTATTAAAGTTGCACTAAAAGCTATTGAGAATTTTGTTAGTGTGAAACTGGGTACTAGCGTCTTGATTTCTGAATTTCAGTGTAATGTATTGTTCTTAACTTTGAAAGTTAGTGAGCCTTTTAAAATAAACCAGAGAGGTAAGGTTTGTAGGAAGACACAATATCTTTTATTATATAAGCTGTTCTTAAATAGTTGTAGTACGACTAAAATAATTATTTGTCATTTAGTTTTCCAAATTGTGTAGATGCAGCAATTAAAGTGTGCATGTTAATTCCCATTTCACAACGGATCTTAAGTGGTATTACAAGCAGTGAATAATTAAGCTTCTCGGAACTCCCAAGTGATGTTGTGCTGAGTGCTGGAAGTGGAAACAAGAAGGATAATCATTGACAAAAACACAGCTGATCTCTTAAAAAGCACTAAACCTTACCCTGGGTTTCATGTTTCCAACAACATCCTTCAAATTTAAGCATATCTTTTCTCTCTGTCATTAGTGTTTTGTGTATCCAGTTGAAAAGTCATTTGAAATAATGTCTGCATATTTACCCCACATATTCTTGCTGATTTTTTAGTTAAGTATATAATTTTGTTTTCTTTCATTTTTTTTAAGACTTCAGTAACTGGGGCAGTGAAACAAATGTGCTATTATTTCGTGGGTTCTCTTTTCAGATGCAATTTGTGGAAAAAAACAATGATGCTTTGCACATGTCCCTTGAATCTCTTATATGTGAATCCAAGGACAAGTTTGTTCGACAGCTATTTGAATCTAACACTAACAACAACAAGGATCCCAAACAAAAAGCTGGGAAACTTAGTTTCATCAGTGTGGGAAACAAATTCAAGGTAACATAATACAGCAAAGAATCTTACCTTCTTGTAATGTATGCCACTTTTATGTTACCTGAAATAAGTAGAACCTAAGGTTGGGGGAACTAATGGCGACTTGAGACTCATACGAAAAAAATTTTGTTAAATAGATGTTTTTCTGTTGAATTATAGGAAACCAGTATGTTCACGCTATATGCTATGTGTTTCTGTTAGAAAGATGTTTCATAATAGTCCTTACAGCGATTATACAGTATTTTTTAAGTCAGAATTTTGCAAAGCCACATGGAAGTCTTTATTCAAAAGGTTTAAAGTCTTGAGATCTAAATTTTAATTCTGTGGGGTTTAAGGGGTTCTAAATGTGACAAAAGGTGTTCTTCCATCCTGTCTTAATTGTGTATTCTAGGAGATGTATCAATTGGCTATGGTTTGCCATTCTCAAAATCAATACCTAACCTAACCACTGTTTTTCCTCTCTAAATTATAAAGATAGTCATGGCTTTCACAGAAAGATGTTCATTGTGCTGAATGTTTCCTTCCTGAATACCTGAATCTGATGCTTCTCCTCATTTTCTCCTTTCTTCTGCTTGTTGTAAAGCTGACCTTCAAACCTTGTCTTCTCCAAATGTTTTCTGCATCCTTTTCTCATTCAGCAGTTTTATTTTAGCTGGACTATTCTAGCTCAGCATGGCTAGAAAGAGAACTATAGGGGAATTAAGGGATGAAAAGCAGGCACAACCATGGGCTGCAGGTAAATTTTTCAATCTTATGGATTTACTGTTGGTAGAGCTGCTGCAATTTCAGCAAGAGCTCTTCTCAACACATCTGGGCCAGATCCAATGAAGGATTTGTATGCCTTCAAGTCACGTGCTGCAACATTTTTGGTATGCTAGCTTACCTAGCTCGACTCCTTATGCAATCCCTGGGGAAAGCAGGTATCTTAGTCCAAAACCTTTCTTGTAGAGTGGGGCACTACCAGTAGCAGAAGAGCGTTTCCGCATTTCTGCTCCACGTCAAGGTTAAGTGCTGAATCAGGACTCGGATAAATTCCTTCTTGCATAATTGTATCTTGTGGCTGTGTTTAGAACTGTTCTCTAAAAATGCAGGGGCTGAAGAATGGGAAGAATATGGCAGCAGCACTTGCTTTTTGTGTAGCAGCAGTATTCTGCTTCAGATCTATACTGTATTCAGTGTTTTATGTCTACTGTATTTCCCATAGTGCTAAGTTATTGGTCAGTCTGACATAGGGGATTCTCCTGGAGATGGGTTGTTATGTAGCCAGAAATTAAATTTTGATGAGTCCAGGAAGAGTAGGAGACAGAGCCTGACTTGCAAGGTAGTGGTTTTGGTATTTAACTAGGAATTGGTCAGCCTGCTCTCTTGAGTTTTGCTCTGATGATTATTTCCTCCTCCTTTGTATTAAATGATAGTTGTGGAATTAAACTGCAGCAATTGGTTTAATAAAAAATGCATGATCAGAAGGCAGACTGAAAAAATGGAATTACGTACAGAAAAGCCATTTCCTGAGCAAGCCCTGCAACTGTGATTATGTTGTAGGTAAAGCTAGGATCCATTGTTTTTTATAACTGCATTTTCAAAATGAAGCCAACTATGAGATCTCTGAGATAATTTCCGCTTTATTCCATCTGGTTTCTCAGTTCCTCTTGGATTTAGCACCCCACATCCAGTAGATGTGGACATGTGAATGATACTATTGTCCAAGGAGGGCTGAAGTAAAAAGGGAGGCATTTTTTAAGTTAAGCAAGCAATTGAGTGGGGAAATTTTTGGATTGCCTTTGTGACTTTGGTGTTCACCTCTGCACCTAGAACATGACCGAAGTCCTCTTTGGATCTGGCCCATCAGTCTATAATTCTTTCAATGTTCTCAAGTTTCATGGCATTTTGAATGTATGTGTTACTTCCAGTAATTCATTTAGTGCTACCTTCCCAGACAACATGTGCTGCTGATGAACACTAATAGCCTTGAAAATTTCACTTCAGATGACATCAAAATAAGTTTTATTATCTTAGCAGAAATTTCATCTCTTTAAGAATAAGAATTCATAGTGCATCAGTATGTAAGTCAGTCTTGAATTCTTCTATGTGAATTATTAGACGATGTCACGAGGACTTCTTTTTATGAAATCTTTCACACATCCCTTCCTTATAAGTAATTAAAATTAATTCACATAAACCAGTTGAGGAAATAATGATTAATTAGTTCATCAGATCTACTCAAGAATCTTTGGAATAACTTTACCTTAATACAGTAATGATGGATTAAATCAACATGATTCGAAGAGTAGTAGTGGAACTTACCTGAGAATGGCTCTGGCTTATTGTCAAATCACAGAGTATAAGGAAGGGGTATTTTTCGTCTAGTAGAAATGTATTTTATTGATGGAAATTAGACTGTCCTCTCCAAAATTAAGCATTTCTAACTTAAAAATCATGAAGATTATATTCAAGTAGATATAAAGAATATGTGTAAATGAGAACTGAGCAGGAGGTTATTAGTGTTTGTCATGCCTCTTGTGACACTCCTCTCTTTCTAACCATAAGTCAAAAAAACCCCAAACCAATTTCATCTCCTGGAAGGATGACTTGCAGCTGTAGGTGATGCATATTGCCCATGCAAATCTGGTTGCTTGAATTTAAGGTAATTGAAAGATCTGGTTAAAAAAAAATTTAGTCAAAAGTTAGATCCTTTCAATTTTGGTTCCAGTACAGAAAATGAGGAATATGTTAGGACATACAGAATTTTGTCTTACTTCAGTCTATGTACTTAATGCTTGCTAGTAAACTAGAAAGGCTGGCACAGCAGTAATCTATGTGGTAAAACAAACACATCTGTAAAGTAAAACTTTTTCTGATGAGGTTCTGTAATATTTTAAGTCCCTACCAATTGCATTCAATAGCAACTATAAATGGTTGCTGATAGCCTTAAGTCTCTGGTGATCCTGTAGACTTGACCCTAAATAATCATAGGACTGTGGTCCTTTCTCATCACAGTATGTTTAAATCCAGCCTCAGTAAATGTGATTTAAAAATTGTACTCTGTCATCAACGGAGAATTAAAAATTTGGCAGTTTGGAATTAAAAATAGATTATGCAATTCATTCACTGAAATATTGACTTAGCTTCAAAACAACCAAGAAAACTCTGACTGTACATGTTTTCTGTGTTAATTATTTAACATACAAATATATACTTGTTATAGATTAAATTTGGGCATTCACAAATCTTCAGTGCATTTTTTTTTTAATTCTGGCTGATTAGCCTCATTTTCTTCTTTATAATTTTATTACATAGCGATTATTTCCTTTCTTTTCCCAAGTGGGCTTGCACTTTATTTTGATAACTGTGTTGTAGTAAGTAACTAGTCCATACAGTATTGTTGTACAATTAAACACAAGCAATTTCCTCAGGACCATTCATGCACACTTGCATGATTTTGTTTGTTAAAATTTGTGAACGTTTGATGTATCAATTCTGCCTGACTTACTAACAATGAACGTGCATGCAGTAATGCTGTACCACTATTCTGTGTGTATATTTCTGTAGTTGTCATGGTAAGAGTCTTGAAAGATCTGTTTTCTTTTACAGACTCAGTTAAATTTGCTTCTTGAGAAGCTTCACAGTACTGTAAGTATATATACAGATGCAGGTTCATAATTTTCTGACATAAGTCATAATCGATTATCTCAACAATAGGGCTCGCAATAAATGTGATAAATAATTGCTTTAGAGTTTGCAGTTATATGGCACTTTTGAAATGTCTTGCTGTGCAGGTGATGAAATCTGTCTGGGCTGCATTGTCCTTTTTTTGTTACTTCCCTCCATTCACTGGTTATCACTGATGACTAATCTGCAGATTTAGAGATGTTATTTAGATGTAAGGCAGAGTGTAATTTATTATTAATTTCTGTTTCCAGATTCATTTTAACAGCCGTTAAAAACAAAATGTTTCATTTCGCTTTTGTGATAGGCTGTGAATGCAGAGTAGGTCAAAGAATCTGATTCCCCTAATGAGTATTTGATAATTTAGCTGATGGATTTGATACTTTGTGGAATTCTCCATGTAGTTCAACATACCTTTTTTTTTTTTTTTAGAACTTGTAGGAACACATTCTTGTTTCTCTTGACCACATGTTCTAACCAGTTCTAGATATGAGGTTATGCTCTGTCAAAAAAAGAAGGGGGGGAAAAAACATGGGAAACAAATGGGACAGGTGCTGGAGTGTAGCTGACATAAAGATTTTACTGTACTCTTGAGGATGGCGTGATAGTAAGATGATCTCTTTCACACAGAACACTCCAGAACTGAGACCCAGTCCACGGAAAAAATATGTGGCCAGGCTTGCTGTACTCCGAGTTTAGCTAACCCATGACTGATGTTGTATCGTTATTACAGAGCACCCTTGGCAGGTGCTCTCTTACTCTCAGTTGTGAGATGGAAAAAGAGAGAAGATGCTGCAAACCAGTAGTAATATAATATTTTCTCAGTCCCAATTTTGTTTTAGTATATAAGGTAGGTTATCATTAGCAGCCACCTGTTACAGGAAAATCTGAATAATTGGATGGTGTGTTGCAAAAACATCATCCTTAATGTATGTGAAATGAAAGCAGTGGTTGAAATTGTAGAGATACCACACATGTTGATAAGAGAGAAGCAGACTGGGACAAGATGCAGGATGGAAGAGTGAAGCTGTGAGGCAAAAGAAACTGTAAAAAGTAAAAGTTAGAAGAAATGAAGGTCCAGTTCATCTGGCATGATTCCAATGTTAGGAGGCTGGTAGCATGTTCACTAATGTGGACTCTTGAGGACTGGGGCATTTAGGTGGTGTGATGGTAGAAGATAATGAAGGTAGTAGAATCCAGACTGCTAAATCATAATTAGATTTTACTGGTGTTAAGAACAGTTGAGTGAAAACTCAAAAGTTGAGAATCTAGTTAATAGCTTGAGCACTGAGATCAGTTCCATCAAGACCAAGGCTAGAGTACAAAAACGGTATATGAGAGCAAAAGGACGTCAGCATTTCTCTTTTAGAATACTATTCTTTTGTATCTCCCCGCCCCCCCATCTTAAATGACTGTCACTTCAGAAGGTTTAAAAATGTGTAGATTCTGCTAACTTCTTGTTTTGGTAATAGGGGTCTAGCTTTATTCGCTGTATCAAACCTAATTTAAAGATGACAAATCACCATTTTGAAGGAGGACAGATCCTCTCTCAGCTTCAGTGTTCAGGTAATATATGCCTCTGATATCTTTCCTTCTGTTTATTACTTTGGGCATTACAGATTGACCTGAGTTTGAAATATGTGAGATGGAAGCAATATTTCTTTGCTTGAAATGTTGCTTTCTAGAAAGTAGCTTATTTATGCCTTATGAACAGTTATTTAGATCCTTAGTAACTTAGTTCTCATTTTAGTCAATAGAACCCTGGAAATAATTCATCTGAATAGCCGTAGGGTCTCTTCTTCCCAAGAAGAGTTGATGTAAATTCCATCAGCTGTTTTTCCATTGTTTATAATGAGAGTTCAGACTTAAGGTGCAGATGTAAGAAGCTATGTAGCCATGTATTTGTACATAAATTTAGATTTCCTGACCTGGAGGTGAATGCCATCACTTTGTGTTGCCTACAGTATTAATAGGGCAGCAGTTCAGTCCAGAACAACAATTGCAATATTTTACAGTAGTCTTACAAGCTCACTTTTCCATATGTGCTTACTTTAGCAACAGTAAATGAAGCTTAATTTAGTAAAACAAAGTTACAATATGTAATGTTGAAAAAGCAAAATGTAATGCTATAAAATATTTTTTGAAAAAGACAGACAGTATAAACAAATCAAATTTCCATTGAAAGCAAATATGCAAAAGGTTAAGTTTAAAGATGGCAACCGTAAGTTAAGGTCTCTCTTAAAAACCTATATGCAAAATCTGTTGATAGGGTTATGTGAAGCAGCAGGCAGAAGCTGGCATGCCCTGTGCTGCTTGAAGTAATTTAAACCTTTTACTGACTTTCTGTCTGTACTTTACTGATGTCCTAGTTGCAGCCAAAATGTAGTAACAATATTTGGGACATGAAAATTACATCTTTGCAGCTTATAACTAGTACTGGAAATACACTAAATGTTGTAGCACTGTGTATGTATTTGACGCTGCAGCTGTACCACAGCTCATTGTTCAACAGCTGAAACCAGGACAGTCTTTGAGGCTTGTGTCATGAACTGCTGGTTATCACAAAAAATCACTCCTTCATTTGCATTTTACTGATACCAACTTTTGTGCATGTGTTTCTATGAATCTAGGAATGGTGTCTGTTCTGGATTTGATGCAAGGTGGTTTCCCTTCGCGAGCTTCGTTTCATGAACTATATAATATGTACAAGAAATACTTGCCTGAAAAATTGGCTCGACTGGATCCTAGGCTCTTTTGCAAGGTAAGAAAGAAATTAATTCTTCTTCTGTATCATCCAGGACAGAAGTAGTATTGTGGGGGTTTCTTTTTGTGGTTTTTGAACTTTGATTTTGGTTTGTTTGGTGTGGGTAGTTTTTTTTTTTTTGGAGGCAGAATATAATCCTAAGTGTTTTCTGTGTTTCAGGCACTGTTTAAAGCCTTGGGACTGAATGAAAATGATTACAAATTTGGGCTAACCAAAGTGTTTTTTAGACCCGGCAAGGTAATGTTTCTCTTGCAGTTCATAAATGTGAATCTTAGAATAATTTCTGTTGGAACGAACCTCTGTGTTGTTCAACACATTGCTAAGTGTGGACAGCTTGAAGTAAGGTTGCTGGGGTTTTTTTGTAAATACTGTTCATTTTCTATGAAAAAAATCAATATGAATACTGATATAATTGGCTTCATAGTCTTGTTGCTAATGCTGCTGTATTCCTAATGCAATGGTTGTATTCCCAGACGTTCTAGCAGTCACTTAAGATGTATGTTGACTATTAAAAAGAGCAAGTCAGAGCAAAGGAAAAATATTTTCTAGTAAAATCTATAGCTGAAATCTTTTTCCATAATTCTGAGCACTGTGCTGCTGCTCTGCAGAGAAAGGAGATGAAGTAGGGAGCTGTTGTAACTAGAAAGGAAAATTACTGTAGTCCCAGAAGAATGTTCTCATTGTCATAATTACCGAAAAGTTGAAGTGCAGGAGTTTCAGAAAAGGCTGCCTTTAGTTGGACTCTTATACAAAGGTTAAAATTTGAGAAGTGCTTTCAGGGCTTTATTTTTTCCACAGATACAGAACTAGAGGTGTCTTGAAGTTGTAGAAGGCCAGAGCAAGTGTTCAGGATGTAGAAGAGCTTTTGGCAATAAATATTTTTAGTGATTAATAAATGGTTGGCTTATTCAAAATGCTGTGTTGCACATCAATTAAACAAGCAAAAAATCACAGTAGTCATTTCTGTTATCTTTAAAGAATAGAGTGATGCCAGACATACCTGTTCACTTGAATTAACTGAAAGCTGATACAATGATGACATACAGTCTACATTAAAAATATTTTACCTTTTTTACTCAACATGCTTTTAAATTATAATGTCTAACACTCTCTGTTCTCCTATTGTAAAACTTTTTTTTTTTTTTTTTTTTTAATTTAGTTTGCAGAGTTTGATCAGATAATGAAGTCTGATCCGGATCACTTAGCAGAGCTAGTTAAACGAGTGAATCGCTGGCTTATCTGCAGTCGTTGGAAGAAAGTTCAATGGTGTTCTCTCTCAGTGATTAAATGTAGGTATTTTATGTTCTATGAAATGTTTGTTAAAAATAGAGCAAAGCAATTACTATCACCTTGAAATGTGGCTAAGGACATATATAGATGGTTACATACTAAAGTCTGAGTAGTTGCTTTCAAGGTAGATGAGGGGTTTTGTTAATGCTTTATGTTAGGTGCATACAGGGGGGCTTAGAGCAGAGGTTTTTAGAAGTGGGACATACACCCATCACCAGTATCCTCTGTCCAGTCTGCTTGGGTGCTTACTGAGGCCTGGGTAAACACTTGCACAGAAATAACTAGCTATCACAGGTCTTGTTGGGGAGAGACTTCCAGATCAGCAGGACAGAACAGTAGTTCCGCTCTCAGCTGACAACACGGAGTCATGGAGTTCTGGGAAGTGCCAGCACAGAGGTTGTTATCTCCAGACAGAAACTGCGTGTTTGAAAGCGCTGATGTGAATTAGGGGGCAAACATCTCCATTCCAGCAATTCCTG